>NW_007578686.1:107765-192524 GCF_000690725.1 Stegastes partitus
ATAATTAATCCATTATAATAATAATGGTGATGATGATGATGATATAAATGGAGGTGATAGGGGATGGTGGGAGTGGTGGGAGTGATGGGAGGGGAGTGGAGGCTATGGGTTCTGTGGCATTTGATCGGTGTGGGGGTGCACTGGCTGAGTTGGGGTGTCTCATGCCAGGATACTAATCGCTTAGTTATTTATTTGTTTTTTTTTCCCTTGCTTCTTTTTTCTCTTTCCTTTTGTTCACACTTCACTACATCCCATCCTTTTGTTGTGTGTCACCTAACCCTGTTTTGTCATGTTTGTCTTGCACAATATAATAAAATTGAAATTTTTTATTTTATTTTTTTTAAAGTCCCAGCATTTTTGTTATGGGGCTGTTGGTTGCAGTTGAGTCACTAATGGTGCAGATTTGTTTGTACTTAAGCTTTCATTAGATTTTTGGCAATTATTTAAAATATTGCATGTAAAAAAAAAGCAATTTTGATGAAATGTCACAGTGTCATCCTTGCAATTAAAAAAAAAAACAAAAAAAACATGCCTTACAAATCACAGGGGTTCAGAGGGTTAGGATGGGCACATGTAAACCAAATACTGTCCCCAAATCTCCACAGTTTGTGATTGTAGAAGAAAATGTATTGCTATAAGAGTCCTTAAATGTACACAAATGGAAAATACAAAAAAATGACTCAGGGAAAAGTTCTGAATTTTGATAACATGTGCTTTATGAGTCTGAACTGTGAAGTTCAGCTGGGAACGATGCTTAACAGTAGCGTTCTTCTGGCCAAACTGTATTTGGCTGCAAAGTGTGCAGTCTAGTTGCACATTACCTAGGAGGAATCAACTTACTGATTATTAAAAGGGTTTTGTGCATCATGCCAGGTATTTAGACGTGATGCACAATACATCATAGCCTAATTAGTTGTGTCTTTTTATGTGCAATGCCGTCTTTCCGTGTGTCCAAAGCAGGAAACAACAAAAACAAAACTCTCGGTGTCTTTCTCAGCGCCTGCCTCTATCATGTGTCTGTACCTCTTTCTGAAGCTTCTTGAGCTGCTCCTCCATGGTCTCAATCTCCTGCTTGTAATCCAAAATCTGATCACCTTTGTCCTCCCTAAAAGACATACAACTATCAGCACCACAAACACATTTACACAGCTTTTTAAAACAGTATTTAGGCAAAGTTTTTGTTTTAATATGAATCGTATCTGTGATAAATTTGCAGATAAGAAATAAAATTATTTCAGGTAATGGTTACTAGAAACAGCAAAAGACATGCTCAGAAATTATAATTTGCCTACCGTGACCTTTAGACTTCATTTAATACACTGTGTGAATTAAATTCTAGCAGTGAGTACCTGATTTGTTCCCGACTCGTTGCTCAGTAACAGCTCAATTTTGTGTATTGTAATGTGTGACAAAACATTTGCAAATTTTTCATGTTGACCTTTATCACACAACTTTTCTAAAGGTTCTTCTGAGTTTTTCAATCACACACACACTCACGCACACACACGCACACACTCACAGTTGTTGTTTTAGACGGCGGAGTTTGGCCTTGCTGTCTGCCAGCTGCAGCGCCAGACCTTGGGGCGGCTCCTCGCTGTGGCCACCCAGGGACACCATGTTTGAATCAGCCTGGGTTTCTCGCTCCCGACAGAGCTCTGCTAGCCTCTGGGAGGGAGAGGGACAGAAAGATAAGAGGTGGATGTAGGAAAGGGACAGTAAGGATAGAGGTAAAGAAAGATGTGGACAAACAAGGGTTAAATAGCATTTTGTTCATAAACTTTTACAGGGAAAACAGTGGGAAACGCATAGTGATTCAACAAGTATGGGCCCCTATAGGTGATGGAAAAAGGTTTTGCTGTTTGTGCACCTTATTAGTAAGGAAGGAGCTGATGTTACTGATGTGGTTTTGGTATCTTCAAAGTGCTATATTGTGCTCCTTTTCAGCAAATTAATAATTCATTTTTCAGCTCAAAATATTGCAAAGATGGTTTATGTTACCTTGTCTTTATAACCTCTGGTTTTAACTGGTAAATCTCACTTTTAACTGTTTGTAGGTTTAAATGCTCTGAGTTGCTGCTGGAATTGGTTCTTCTTTTGGAACGTGGCAATTCAGTAAAATTCCTACTAACTTGTAAAGCTGGGAGGTTATCTGCCTGTGGGGGGCTTGACGAATGACAAAAGTAAACATCTTCCTATCTTAACTTTTTTTTTTCACACCCTCAAGTTTCGAACAACCACAAACCACAGTCAAATGGATTTTCACCGCATGGTACCTTTAAAACAGTTTACATCATTTAAATCACAAGACGTTGTGCTTTCAAGCGATTTACAGTTTGAGTCAGAATGGGTCGACTACATTCAAAGAACAGCAGCAGAATCTTGACTCCTGAGTTTTAAAGGGTTAAGTGCAACAGGCCGTCTGGTATAGTGAATAATAATGTGACTGCAGGTAGAGTGTCATTTTGTCGTCCTACAAAATTAATGGAGAGTGACTTTTCTCTGTGTGCAATTTTCTCTCTGTGGTTTGTGGGACATTTTCTACAATACTACAGCAACAGACAATTCTGTTTTTATCTGGTTACACTGTTCAAATAATGGAGAGCAACATGAGCCCCTGTTTCATTAGGGCTTATTTGAGTCACTGGAATTTATTTGATGAAAATTTAATATCCCATGCTGCTCTGATCTCATATAAAGGTTGTAGCTAAAGGTTCAGAACATTATTCACCATTGGAAACAGAGATAATTCCTTTAATAATGCCTTTTAATCCCACAAAAGCTGAAAACAAATCTCAGTGGAATATTGGCAGATCTGAGGATTCAAAATGTGTCTGAATTCAGAAAACAGAAACATGAAGTTGAATGTGAGGCTCATTTATGGATAGATTCGGGCTCTTTGGGATTTTAAAGGGAAAACGACAGTACTAGTCATGCTTCTTTATTTCAAAATACCCTCACTGTAGTTTGGTTTCTCAGACAGCGGGCACAGTAAACCAACACGCATTTTGTTTCGTCTATTATTATTTAAATTGCATTAAAAGTTTTGACTCCAAACTCAGCTGTAGGTTAAAAAGCAAAATTACCAAAACTGTAGGTGGTAAATCACAGCTACAAACTGAATAAAAAGTCTAATCAGCATAAGACATAAGCTGAAACAATGAAGCCCTGATCAAAAACAAGTGCCACACTTACTGTATAACAACATTTTAAATAACGTACGTGTTATGTTGGTGTGGCAGAAAATATTGTACAAGTCTGATACAAACATGTCTAACACATTTTTATGCATCAAGTAAGTCCCCCAGTAGGGCTCAAACAGGGACACTGATGTTAAAATCCCTTCAAGGCACAAAAAAGCAATAAAAATTGACTTGGTGTCTATACTCCCAAAGCACTGCAGTAGCTCCCACACATGGGTCTGGTTCCATCTGTCTGAACTGTCATAGATAGCAAACGAAAAGTGATACGGAAGTTTGGTGTCTCTTCAAACAGCAATAATATGCGTTGCTGTCTTATTTACTTATTTGCTGTCCTGCCAAGATCTAGACGAGATGATCAACGTCAATCTGATGAAGCTACCAGCAGCCAGTGAGCCCAGCTTAGCGCCAGGATTAGAAACAAGGGTAAACAGCTGGTCTGGCTCAACCCAAAGGTTAAACTATCCTCCTGTCAGCCCCTTGTTATCTTGTTTGATTACAAAATTCTGGAAACTGTTGTGATTTTTTTGGTGGGTTGTTAGACTGTGATTTTGGCTGAGTGAGTCCCAGAAGATGCTGCGCCTGGCCAAGAAATTGTTATAGAGATGCTGGTTGGCAGATTTTGTTATATTTGGACCATAGCAGGCAAAATGTTTCTTAATGATTCCGGTCTTTATGCGAAGTTAATCAGCTGCTGGATGCTTTATATGCACAATATACAGGCATGAGAGTAGTATCAAGATTTCCATCTACAGACGGCTGACAAATTAAAGGTTAAACCTAAATCTTACAGTGAGGGAATCTGGTGCTTTCTTATGCTGTGGGGGGGTATTTTGTCGTGACGGTTTGAGCCCACTTGTCTCTTTAAATACAAGAGTCACTGCAAATCAATACACAGTTATTCTAAATGATTACCTTTATACTATGATGATACGGTCTCTTCCAGGACGACAATGCACTCAATTATAGGGCATGAGGGGCCACTGAATGGTTTGAATGGTTTTTAATCTATTCAGTAAGCTAAGCTATCCTGTTCATATGGCTGTCTTTAAATGCTGTCTTCCTCGTCATTTCCTGCATGTATTTAAATACATTATTGCGTGTTATTTAGTTTGTTTCTCCTGTATTTTGTGCTGTGTCTTCTCTGTCCTCTTTCTCCCTGAACCTCTCTGCAGGTATTTTTGAATCTGGAGCTGCACCAGTTTGACCTGCAGCAACTGGTCCCACCAATCAGTCCTGTGTTGATGTTGTTTGTTGTCTGTTTGTCTCTGTTATCCTTTTCTCTCTCCCCTTTATCCTCACCCCAACCAGTCGAGGCAGATGGCCACCAGATAAAAGGGAGTTGTTCCTCTCCATCAGGAATCTTTGGATCTCTTGGGTCTTCCATGTATAGTTTTGTAGGTTGTTAATTGTATTTTTTTAATTAGTCGGGTACATTTAAAAAATAAATAACACTTTTATAAATATAAGGTGGCAACCTACACATTATTATAGCTGGTGAGCTAAATTCACACCACCAATCCGACATTTTTTAACGGGTCAGCGCTTTGGCTGTTGTTCTATATGTGCAATATAAATAATGGTGACTTAACTTTACTTGTCTTTACTTTACTTTGTCTCTAACTTAACTTGATGAGCATTAAATGACTGAAACCAAATGCTTTGGCCTTCACAATGACCTCATTTCAACCCTGTATTGGAGATTTTGGACTGGCATGTAAGGCAGTACGCCTCACCACCATCATCAAAACATCAAACAGGGGAATAGTGTTCATTCCTCCGGTAGAGTTTCAGAGACATTAAGAATTAATACCAAGCAGCATTGAAGCTGTTCTGGTGCCACATGGTGGCCCATCACCTTACTAAGACATTTTATGTTGCTTTTTCTGTTACCTTGACACCTGTCAGGAAAAAGTAAAATAACTATATTTTCCAAAATGCCAAACTATTCCTTTAACTGTGTGCACGCATACCTCCAGATGTGTGTCTCTCTGTGCCAGCAGACTTTGAATCTGTTTGGCCATGGAGCTAAACACCAGCTGTAAGTCTGCACCTTCATCCTCCACCAGCTCCTCCCACTGAAGTGGCAGCACCATGCGAGGATCCTGAGTCACCTGCAGCAAGGACAATTTTTTAAGGTCTCTACGGTAAGATCAATGTGCATCTGTAAAATCTGACACAAAATGGAAGATCTGGGGACAGAACAAATCCAGGGAGTGTGAGCACTGTGTGAATATCAAGCATCTGCACAACAACAACAGCAAAAAAAAAAAAACAATTTTCTATCTGGGAAAGGAGTCCAAAAATGCCTGACTAATACATGCAAAACTAATGATCATGTTGAAATGTCCTCGGGTGGAAAGCATATGAGCAACAAGCAGGAGATGCATCCATCCACGCAGGAAGAGCACCTCTCACCTCTGATTTATTAGGCTGAGAAACCTGGCACAAAAAAAGCTGGTGGGCAACATGCTGTTACTGTAATTCAGACACGCTGGTATGCAACATGCTGTTTCTGTAATGCTGGCAATTATTCATGGGGGTATTTTTAAAAAGAGTACAATTTGGCATTTAAGCTTTACTGGAGAGGACGGCGGAGAATGACAGAAAGGAGACGAAGGAGAGACGACGATGTGACAGAGGTGGAGGTGAAAGAGGTGGACATGAGGGGTGGAGGATCCATCCTACGGTGGCAGCAAGGGGCACCCAGAGGTCCTTAAGAGGCTGCCAGCAGAATGACAAGTAGCTCATTTTCACACTTAGTTGAAGCAGCAGTAGAAGGTATAATAGTTTCACTTTCTCTGCCTACAGGCCAGACAGTGAAGAAAGTCTTTGCTAAATCATATTTAGGAAGAAAAATCCTTTTAGAGATCTCTCCCCTGGACCAAATCTCGTCAGCTTTGGGTCAGTCAGTGAAGGAATTTTAAGGAATTTTATATTTTGGGGAGGGGGGGGGTCGGGCTGACTTGATTATTTCTCTTCTTACCTGCTGAATACAGCTGGCAATGGCTGCCTGGGTCTCAATGTCCAGAGACTGGATCTGCTGAATGAATGTTTCCTTCTTCTCACACTGCAGGATGAGAGAGAGTTGGGTGCATTAGATCTAAATATATCAGTATAATTCAGATATCAGCATATCAGTATATCCAATGATCAGAGGTTAGCAAATTAATTACATTGAATTGATCTGGAACTATTTTGATAATAAACTAATTATTGCAGTCATTTTTCTAACAAAAATAAACTCACTCATAAGTCTCTGCTCTTTTATTTTGATCATTTGAGGCTGTTAGTCACACAAAACAAGCAATTTCAAGACAAAAAAAAAAACCTTGGAGGTATAATGCCAAATAGAAATTGAAAACTTGAAGGTGACAAAAAAACTCATTTGGATTCATTAGGACTTATTCTTCAGGGACCAAAGATCTCTATTTAAAATCTCATCTAACCACTAATTTTACTCTGGACTACACTGAAGTGTAGCCAAAATGTAAAACATTAACAATCTTACAACTACTGATACCCATACTGGTGTCATTATCAACCTTCAAAAAGCCTGATGGTCATGTGAGCTTGTGATCACCTGCACTGCACATCCTAGTAAGAGCAGCAGCAGTCGCCTGAGCTCCTCCACAGCTGCCTCTGAGGACACAGAAATAACTGTCATCACCATCATTATCATCATCATCTCCACCCCCCCCACCGCCATCCCCGTTATCATTATCACCTTAATGCGCTTCACAGATAGCAGAGATATGGACTCGAGCATAAAGCATAATTACTTTCTTGCGGCTGAGAGACATGGCACTGATAGGATCATGTTGTTATCTTCTACCTGTTAGGGGGTCCTGCCCCAGAATGGCAACGTTTGGGAGAGGCATCAGTATCAACTGCTGCAGGTCTTCCTAAAAAAAAAAAAAAGGAGGGAGGGAATAAATGTAAAGCGATGAGGGCAAGAAAATTCTCCAGTGATCAGCTGGCCAGTCCAGTCCGTCTGCCCGCAGCGAGAGCAGGAAAACTTTCCACCTGCCTGCTCAAAATTTGTGGTGTAAACAAAGAAGAGACACCTGATAAGAGCACATTCTTTTGTTCGTGCAGCTCAAGGAGGATTGGCACAAATTAGTTTTATTATATTTCACTGAAACCAAATCTCTGCATTCTCTGCTTGTAACAGAAACAAACAAAAAGATTGTAATGAATAACAGACTAATAAAATCACAGGCGCGTTTCTATTGTTACATTTGTGGTTAAAACATATGGCTGATGTGGGTAATATGGCAGCAGTGCAGACACATTAACTGAGGATTATAACTGCCAACAAGCTACTTAGCCACTAGATCCTGGCTGGTACATTATCACGGTCAATATTACTGGCTGATGTGAGCTCGTCACAGATGTATCCGTTTTGGTTTGTTGGCTGTTAAGTAACCAGGGTTGCAGAGCAGAAATGACAAAGGTTGTATTCAGTTTAAGACACAGGGTCTCCACTACACTGTTTGTCCACCACAATTTATTTTTTTACTGTAAAATGTCCAATTTACTCAGAAATATCTTGCTCACAATTCTTAAACAACCTGTTTCAAGGCATCTTTTTACACAAGTTGTTTACTGAGCGTCCCTGTGGCCTTGAGGCTTAAAACTCTGATCAAATAATTGTTGAAGTCAGACTGTATCCTTTTGTAGCTCCTCACGCTTCCTCTCTTTCCTGTCACCTCCACACTGTCGGTGTCAAATAAAGGCAAGAATGCCTGAAAAAAACACCTTTTCAGTATTCATGGTGTGATCTCACCTAAGGGTTGTGTTTATTACAGAAAAAAAAGCTATTTTTTTGTTTGCACATTGAAAGTGAAAGAAATATAGAATTTCCTAAAGCTATTAAATCGCTGCTCCAATATCCTTTAAACCAGGCAAAATAAGCTATTTTGGACCTCTCGCGCGTGGTCCTGAGGTAGCAAGCATTTACAATGTGTTGTAGAGTAAATGGGGTGATTCAGGACTAGCAGAAGGCCCACCATCACTGTGGTCAGCTTGTTTCAGCGAGTTGTAATTTGTGCTTTGAGCTCTTGGACAAATCTCCTGGCAGACTTAAAAGACTCTGAATCAAGCTGGACTGCAGACGCCTCAGACATTCCCCGTCCAGAAACCTGGCTTCTCTGGCAGTAAAAACAAGTATTTGTCATGCGGACCCCCGGCGCCTCGCTCCTCCTACATTGCCATCTAGTGTAGCACAAGTGTAGCGGCTTATCATCCTGTTACTTTGCAACTTTTTTTCTTTTTTTTCACTTGGTTTAAAACTCAGGGAAAAAAAGTAGAACTTTGCTGGTAATTAAAAATATTTCTGTCAAAGAGCCACACGCTGATGTTGGCCAGCTCCTTTCCCAACTGCTCTGAAAACCTGTTCACATCCTCCTGCGATCCATCAATGCAAAATCACCAGAGTACAGGAGCAAGTCACAATTACAGCTCTCTCTGCTGCTTACTGTAATTTATAAACTGTGTAGCAAAAGCGGCAGTATACCAAGAGGCAGGGACTCCCTTTTGCAAGTGGCATGTGCAGCCAACCTTACGTTTCTGCTCCTTCAGGGCATGTAGGATATTAGCCACTGAAGCGCTGAGTTGGTCATCGTGCAGCTCATGGCTCATGATGCCAAACAGACTTCTGCAGGAGATTAGCCAGACTGAAAATTATATAGAAGCTGCTTGTTGTTGCTGGCATGCTAATGCCCTTGCATGAACAATTCTCTGTCTGGCAGTGCAGCCAAGATACACACTGGGTCGTATTTGCTCAAATCCCTCCTGCACTTTATTTTAAACATCATTTGATACCATAATACACGCAGCCAAAGTACAAGATTAACAATATGAGTAACACGCAGTGCAGTTATCTGTGCCGTTCTGTGATTTCCAGGACAGTTGCACTCGAAGTTCATTTCTAGACGAAGAACAGTCTTTTTTTCGTCACATCACAGGAAAAAAATAAGGAATTAGCCTTTATCCGTCTGTGAGTCAGAATCTGAAAATAATCTCCTGCTATATACAGGAGTCCTGAATTTGGAATAAACTTTAGCAAGCCGCCAATAGGGAATATTAATATCCATCTGCAAAATGATCCCTCCCAGTTTCCATCTTTCTACATTATGTTGTTTGGATTGCTGCTGGTTTTCATTTAACCGACACACTTTCTTTTCTTTCTTTTTTTTCCTCACATTTTTGGCTCTTAAGTTTTATGCAAACCAGATTAGTTGAAACATAATTTATTGGACGTTCAGTAGCCTTAAAAATGTCACGGTTTACCGAGGACGGCGATCTTTAAATGCAGAGGGTCAATAAATTAGTAGTCAAGAGAAATTAACATTTAAAATCCCATTAACAGAAGGTTAGAAAGTAAGTGTCTCATTCAGTGGCATTAAAGGCTTTTAGATGGAGTTAAAGAAAAAAAAAAAAAAGAAAGAATAAAGCAGATCAAAAAACATGAAAAGAGAATACAGTCAAAAAGAACAGGACACTGCCAACAACACAATGGAACACCGGACAATACAGTGTAATGTTAACTGCCACACAGTGCACTTACTGACATGTTTACAGTGAAGGTGAATCTGCAGCCTTCACGCCTGTAACATGTACACAAATAGCTCAGTTGCTGTACGAGAGAAGCTAAGGTCATAGCAGAGAAAATGAAGGCCCTGTCAGGTTGTGCATTGTTGCTGCAGCTTAAGCTCACCACACTCTGATCGCCGCTGTCACACACTCTCTCACATAAGCACATATGCTGCACAACACCATTAAAAAACAAAGACAGTGAGAAGTAAAACTGTGACCAGAGTGGAACTGAACGTTCACAGCGACACTGCAGCCTATTTTGAGAGCACCTGCTGAAAGTCAGCCCGACTGATATGAGCTTCTCAATTACCACCGGCTTCTTGCGCTGCTCCGAGCTTTCAAGGGACATTAGTGATTCACCGAAAATTAGGAAGCGAAACCTTGTAGACCCGTGTTTTTATGTTGTGTGACAAGCTGAGCAGTGCATGTTCAGTCCACCTGACTAGGGACGCTTTCTTTGCTGAGAACAGAAGCTTTTAAATCTTCCTCCAGGGAAAGAATTGTGTCATTTCCTAAAATGCCACAGGCGCCACAACGCACACGATGCCGAAGAGCTTGATAGATTTTTATTCTCTGTCCCTGCACTAACCACAGCTGCAACTAAAAAAACACTCCAGCCCCTCCACTGTTTCTCTCAGCGTTTGATAATAAGCAAGAACATGTTTCATCTTCTGTCTCGTGCAAATGCTGTCACCCTCTGTACACGAACACTTCAAACTTTCTAAAATATCCTCGGGCAAAATGTGTTAAGACTGATAGCTGAGCTTCATCTTGTCCTCTGTTTTCACTACCTCGCAGCTAGACAACCGCCTCTCCAGTCTTCCTCCGTCACCCCATCTCCCCTCAACATTTGGTGAGGCCCTCAGTTGTGTTTCAGAAGCGATTTTTACAAGTCTGTTCTACTTATAATGAGCTGCGAGTGATTTCAGTCCATCCACAGCAACAACAACAACCAAAGAAAAGCCATTATACCAGTGTTTATGGAAACTTTTTTTCTGCCGGAAATGCTAGAGAAAGTGAATAGGGCTATTCAAGACATCACATAGAGCTCAAACCAGAGTCGGACCATTTCCAAATGATTGTCTGTATCACCGTGTCACAGGTTTGCCTGAGCATCTCTGTGTAATGACTTGTCTGACTCCTGAGATATTAATGCTAGAGCTTGACAACTGCTATCAAAATATCCAATTAAGCTCTGCTGAGGCTTATGCAAAAATAAAACTTCCATAAAACTGCTCAAAGAAATAGTTCGACATATTGGAAAACGCTTCTTGCTGAGAGTCAGATGAGAACCTCAATATCGCTTTTGTGTCTGTTTGCTGATTATTGCGCTAAAGCCAGACGCTGATTAGCCGAATATAAAGAGTAAAACAATCAAAAAGTAAAATCGGCTTGGTTAGAAGCAAACAAAAAACTCTTCTCCTATCAGAGCATTCAAAGCTCATTAATTAACACACTATGTCTAATTTTCATAATCCCCATGTGCACATTGAACTCCAGGATCATGCTACAGTTTCAAACAGCTAAAGATATAACAAATAAGAATAACGAGTTAATTTGAAAATTGAAATGTGCTTTAAGACAGCCAAGTTGTTTCCATTCTGTCTATAGCTTACTAAGCTGTTAAACAACATGGTGTTAATCTTCTTTCCTTATGGTCGGCAAGACCAGCGAATATATATTTTGCAGATGCACAAGTATCCAATTAAAAATGAAAAGAATTCAGCGTGAAAGTTCCGAACTTTTTACATGTTTGATGGCAATTTTTTAAGCGAAGTCATAAAAAACAGAAACTAAGGGTACAAAAGAAAAAAATTACATACATTTAAAAACCAAATTTGCTGCAACTTTGGAGCACACTGACAACCACAAATATCTTGATGTTTGTCCAGTTTAGATAAATGCATGCACAATTAGAAAACTGGGACATCAAGCAGATCAGAAGCATCATCTGAGTTTTGTAGACTCGTGCTTCTGGTCACCTGGTGGATGTAAGTTCAATATTACTTTTGCATCAAGCTATGTTTGGGTTTTCACCGACTCCTGAGAGAAATATCTGTCACTTTAGATGCTAAATACTCGATAGTGTGTTCGCCAGGTAGTCTCTAACTTTGTCTACCTGCCGTTTGAAGCTGGGCAGGTAGCGTACAGTCAGTTTATCAAAAGCTTTTCTGCTGAAATCAGCTGCCTGCTGCATCTGAGAACAGGCTGATGAGAGAGTGGAGCAGAACAGTAAAGCTGCAGGCAATAAAAGCAAACACTGAGTTAGAAGACGCAAAGCTTTGCAGAGCTGAGGAGAACAAAGTTGGATGACAATCCTCTCGGGGGTTCACCACTACAAGTGACATTTTTCACATTGCATGCGGCCTTCTGATTTGCTTTGTGGCACACTGTCAGTTACTAATGAGGTGGTATTTGGCTAGTTGTGTGTGAAATATCTTGATAGTGAAAATTGTTTGCCAAAAATCATTTCCAGAGATGGACACGACATGAAGGTGTAAAGTCTGCTTTTGCTTTCATCATATTGGACTTGATAGTCTACAAAACCACTCATCTGTGCTCGATGTCAGTTTCAAATGCATAAAATATTTAAAAAATAAACAAAAATACTGTTAAATAGAAATAAAAGTTAAAGAGAAATTGTAGTTACTTCTATTTTGGTCACACACTCTTATAATTTTTCAAAGTTCTCCAAAAACAGCCCCATGCTTAAATGGACTGAAGATCATTATACATTCTGCGGGTTTCATCCATTTCAAAGTAAAAATGTGAAAAGACCTGTGCATGCTCTGTTGACTCCCAGCACATCGTCTTGATTTCCCTCCTGATGATTTGACCTAACACCTCAATCTCAGCCTCCCGCCCCCGGTGACCCTCCCCTACCTGGTAGAAGGCTCGGAGGTGTCGATTTAAAATAGAAAAGTTCTGGACTCTGAGCATGTGGTCATCTCTCTCGCTGTCGAACAGCCGCTCCACCTTGGGGTTTGGGTCTCTGGGCGAACACAGAAAAAACACAGTGGCGTATTTACTGCAGCTTGATCAAACAGCCCAGCACCATTTCTCTCCAGATGAGAAATTCTTATGCAACAGTGCATTTAAGCAGGGAGTGAATAAAATTTTAATGAGCCAGAGAAGCAGGCAGTGAGAATCCACATGCAATTATTTGTTGAAATAATGTGGCTTAGGTCAGGCCAAATTAATCAGCTGTTCGGCAAATACTGACTAAGATCTTGTCTTGCCAGTTAACAGACAAAAGGTTTTCTCCTGCTGAAATTCGAACATGAAGATAAGGAATTCAGCAGAGATGACGAACACGCTGGCACGTGCGCAGAACCTCATTTTATGATTTACTGAAAATTTGTGGGTCATACATTCATGCCATCCTTTCGCACAGGCTGCAGAACAATGTGAGGTTATGAAAGGGAATGTGATAAATGTTGCATCACATTTTATGCAGAGACAGAACAACACTAAGAGTCTGCAGCCGTGCTAGCAGCTCTCTGATGCTGCACTGTGGCACAAAGAAAACAAAAATACGATGTTTGTTATGTTCACAATTGTTTTAGCATTAGCTAATTAGCAATAAACACAAATGGAGTGCCATTTGTTTGGATGGTGTTTGTGCAAAAAAACAGAATTGTTTGTCAAAAACAGTGCAAATTAAAAAACAAGTTGCCTCAAGATGGCGCTGTATTAAATTGCTGAAGTCATATGTAGCAGGCATATCTTAATGCTTTAAAAAAATATATTTCTGGGGCTTTGTTTGAGTCAATTGATATTAAAAACCATAGACGTATTAGAGAGCTGGATATCAATCAGCTTTCATGGCAGCTTTCTGTCCCAGTGGTCACTCGCAGTATTGCAACAAAAAATCCCCAGTGACCTAAAAGCCTTTTTCCTACGTAGTCCACATTTTTAAAAGAGGCAGCTATTGACAGGACAAAAGATTCGCACACACTGTCAAACATGCAAAAACATTTGTTTGTGATATTGCAGTGCTAGACCTTTATCAGGCAAATGGTCTGGTACAAAGAGAAGCCATCTTAAACAGGAAGTGGCTGCAACTCTGTAAATGCATTACCAATGTGACCTGTTGATTGTGTTCATTTACACACGTATACATTAATGCTGTATGGATTCTGGAGGCTTAGAATCTAACTGTATTTATATATCGTACCAGGGAGGGCTCTTACATAAATTATTGAGATGATATATTCCTGATGCTTACCTTTCCTCTTTACTGTGTTCATTCTTATTTGCTTAATTAGTGTATTTTGTGAAATTTCTATGATACAATACGACATGATTAGCCTTTATTAATGCCACAGTAGGGAAATTTAAATATAATCTGTAATGTAGGTTTTTTGATAATGTGGTTTTGACCCTTGGCGGGGGTTTAAGCATCCTATGAATGTTACCTATTCTACGTACACAATTGAGGATATTTTTGTGAAAGTTGTCATTCAGTAAATTATGTTTTGTAATTCATGCCTTCCTATCACATGTAGGATGTTATCACTGGTTACAGTTAGAGCTACTGCCTGTTCAAGATGGCTCCTCATTGCAACAAACCATTTGCCTGATGAGGGTCTATCAGAATAATCACATTTTAGCATGCTAGATGGTGTGCGGGAGTCTTTAAGAAACTTGCAGAAATGCTCATGCCCCTCTATGCACCTGCATTGAAAACCGATGTGCAGAGTTCCTTTGCCATAAATCATGAGATTTTTTTATTTTTTTTGGTGACATCTCAACATGTAAAGTCTATGGATGGTGCGCTCACTGTGCAGAAGCAAACCTAGAAGCTAGAAAACTTTTTGGCTTATGCACAAACTGAGAAATTTCCGTTCACTTAAGTTGGTGCCATCTATGTCCAGTATCTAGTTCTCCTTAACACATCCATGATCGAGACAAACGTAAAATGCAGGACACAGTTGAAGTTATGATCGTGGAAGAGAGCTTAATATGGTGCAACATTCATTCACTGCAACAAAAACAAAATTCCCTGCAGCCCAAAAAGCAGCTACAGACAAGGTCAGTCTGTACTCTATTACCCCACACACCGTTGGTCGCTTAAACTCACTTTACTTTACTTACATAAGCGCCTCAACCACCAGGCCACCAGGGTGCCCCATCTTAATGGTTTTTAATGGTTTTTGCTCAGAAATGTGCTTTGAAGTTTAATTGAGGAAGAGGGTTGTGGGGTCATTTCTACATTTGGACTTGCCAATACTTGCAACCAAGTGCCAGGTTACACAGTTTAGTTTTTTTTACTGCACAAATGGCACTTTGGCTCATTTATTATTTTTATATTTAGTCTTATTAAATTTAAATGCTCATCTAACATTACAGGTTGAGTGAAAAAGGTTCCTGCAAGTTCATGAAATTAGCTTTTACTTTCCCTCCTAGTTTTACCGTAGTCTGTGCATGATTGAAAGTCAATGAAGCAAGAAAATTTTGATCAATCTTACATGAACCTCATGACCTCATTGAGGAAAACGCCATTGGTCAGCCTCAGGTAGCGTTGTCGGGCACTCTGGGAAACGGAGTTGACTTCCATGTACTGACTGTAGAGCGGGACACCATCCTCACTCTCCACCATGTTCTCAAACAGCTGAATCTGTGGCAAGAGACATGAAGAGATTATGTCAAGTGTGTACCAAGAGGTGGACAAAGACGAGGAAGACGGAGACGGGAGCAGAAAGCAGGTACAGAGAGGAGGCGAGGAGGGGGATGGAGAGGTGCGAACATTTTCTCACAGGAAGCCACTTGAGTCGGTGCACCTGTCTGAACAGGTGGGATCTGTGCTCCCACACTGGGAAGCACTTCACAGTGACAGGCAGCCAAGCAGGACTGCAGCCAAGGTCTCTCCCTCTGCTGAGACGAGCTGTGCCAAAGCAAACGGCAATATAATGAGGTTTATTCCCACCTGCACTTTCTAAAAACTGCACTGTCGGTAAACAGAGTAACAAGCTTGAGTTGGTTGAGCTGATAAGGTGGAACAGCGCAGCTTGAGACCCTGTGCGACAGGCTACGCTGGGCGGCAGCGGATGTCCTTCCACACATGAGAATCAGGGTGAAGCGCTCATGTCAGTGAATGGCTGACCTGCTGAAGTGCCCTTCAGCAAATACTAAGCTTCTGCCAGTGGCGGGCATCCTGTTGAACCTGACCTCCGACCTCCTCTTTGGAAGGGAGCAGCAGCCAATGAGAACATCCCTTCAAGGTTCAGCACAGTATCACAGAATACCGTAAACAGTGTTCACCGACCAGAAGGGAAAAAGCCCCTCAGGCTGACTGGTCTCCCATGTGGAAAACCCAGCTGGAAATTTGGTGTGTTACACATGCAACAAATCCTCTACTGATTTTAGAGAGCCTACCCCCTCTTGAATACACTGTAGATGACTTTGTGTTATTTTCAAATCACTAACAGCCCAAGGACACGGAAGTGTCAAGGCCAGGAGAGAAAAAAAAGCTGGTCATTAAGCGGCGAGGGAAGCTGCCAAAAGCAGAAGTGGAGTGTTTGCTTTTCTTTATACAACAGCATGAAGGCAGTATCAAGGCTATTCCTGTTGTTTATTCAAGTCCTGCTTTTATATTTATTTGGGTGAAAAGAAGTGGATATCAGACCGCCGTGAAAGATGTCAAAAGCATTTCTGGTTGCAAATAACAATGTGGAGTTCACTGCAGAACTATCCAAAAGCCAAGGCGGCAGATTCCTACACACTTTCTACATCATCCTCCTGTTTTTATTCTCCTCTCTCTGCCTCCACAAATAATGACCTTTTCTCTAACTCAAAGTGATAAATGATAAATGACGTACCCACTGCGCCAGCGCACTTTCCATGAATTCGTCTATTATCTCCTTAATGCTGGACTCCATTGTTGTGTTACGAGGGCTGTGAAACACCACAGAAGACAGCTAATTAATTTTAAAAAATATTATCGACGTTTCACATGTAATGAATCAAAGAGAGAGAATCCATCTCGCGTCAACTGAAGTCGTTTGACATTTGTGCGGCCCTTCCCCTCCCTCCACCTCTCTGTCTCTTCCTCTCTGACTGTGTGTCAGTTTCATTGCAAAACCGCACCGGAATTTTTCAAAACGAACATGTTGCGTTTTTTTTCTTTCCCTAACACACCCTCCACACGTCGTCTCACATACATTTTTCCACATACTGCATGACGACAAAAGTCATCAAGGAAAGCATGATAAAGCTGTGTTTTATATTCACAAATGGAGCGTGTTGATTTTGAAATACGGGCCCATTTCTTCATATCGGTGTGCTTTCATATGAAAATGGTTCTAAAACTTGTTTAATGCTCCGATATGAAAATCTTCACCTTGTCTTGTTCCTTGACGACTCGCTGATCTCATATGTCCACAAAAACAAGGTGGAAGTTTTAACGTACGACCACAGAGTTGACAAATTTGTGCTGTTTCCACGTTGTTCTCATAAAAGCACGATCAGGTGTCATTCAAGCACTGTGCAAGCGTGACCTCTGCTGGTTCCAAATGAAAGTTCCTGTTCTCTCATTTTTAGATGATGAATTACATCATTATTTCCGTTAACCAAATCACTAAGGAAGTGCAACCACGCAACGAAGTTTTTATTTATAATGTGTGTATTGCCATGTTTGTAGCCTCCCTAACTCCCATAACACAACTCAAACACTGAGATGTCAGGTTGTGCGTAATGGCTGCCGCATCTTGGTTAAACTGTCCTAACAGCTCTGACTGAGCTCAGGATTTATTCAGAGGCTTCAGTGCAAACAGTTCCACCGTATGAACCTGGAATCCATGTGGAGTCACTTACCTGTCTCATGTGTAGAGGAACACTAAACCTTATTTACCGTCAGATCCTGTGTTCATGAGTTTACCACTGCTGTGCCTCGTGCGTAAATACGCACATGACTCTGAATTTAAAGAAGCACTTCTGCTGCTGTGTGATGCTGCAGGTATTTATCAAAGTCAGAGGAAAGAGTCTGACACACAGCTAGCTGTACGTATAGCAAACAGGACCTCAATGGGTTTATTGGTGTCTCTGGAAAACTTGAGTTTTCCTGAAGAACTGACAAAAATTAAAAACCAGTGATAAATAACGACAGACATTATACTGCTGTAAAATGCTGTTAAATTATGGGGGGGGGGGACATCTCAGAAAAATACATACATTTTTAATATTTTTTCTTGCCTTAATGCTACAAGGGATTGTGTCTATTTGTTATTGTTATTTGTGCTTTTTTGCTATTTAATGTTTAATGATGAATATTAGTCTTTTTTTAACGTAAAAAAAATCTTCCAAATCATCTTTAAAGATGGAAATTTATCATTATGTGTGCTTGTATGTAAATGGTACATATTTCTATTATTATTTTGTATTAGAAATTTAAATTCACAGCCTTTTTTTTAAACTATAATTTTATTGATGTTTTATTCTATTTCAAAAACAGAAATAAAATTTAAAAGCCAAAGATAAAATTACTTGAAAGGACAGGGTTGTTTTTGAGTGAGGAGGACATATTTAACATATTTTCTACTGAAAATTAGGGGGAGACAGATTTGTATTTACTCAGTATTGGAGGGGACAAAAAATACATTTATGCTGTGTAGATTATTATTACCCCTCAAGTCCTGGGCTATTTTTAAAGAATGTTTGGGGAAAAAACATCCCCAATTTGGCCAGTGACAGCTGCAAAACTGCACAACCAAAATGAACAACATTGGGAGACTTTTAGATACCTTAAGTTCTCTTATACTTATCACTGAGGTTTTTTTTACAAAATATAAGCAAAAACTAATATTTTCATCAATACTTAAAGGTAGAAGGAATTATATTTTATATTTATAGAGCCTGATTATTAAAAATAAAATAAAATAAAAATGTGGTGGAAAATTTTAGTCTTTTTAAACAAACAATCATTGATCGATTGATTATTATTGTTTGCTTCAATTAGTTTGTAGTAATTATCTGAAAGAACTAGCTGCAATAACCAACATAAATCTTCCACTGTGTTACTGTAATACTAATTATGCTATAAGTCAGATTTTTTGAAAGTCTGAGCCTGAAGCCTAACTTTCACCCTCACTCCTCTGCTACCTGCTTGTGTTTTATCATGAAAGGACATGTTTTCTGCAGCCACTGAAAGCATTTGTCAGGTTAGCAGGAATCAAATAAGACATTCATTGAAATTATTCTGTGATAGAGTTTTATTTAAGAAGAATGAGCACACATGGGATATACCTGTAGCTAGTACAGATCACCATGATATTTATTTCTTTGCAAATAAATAGCATTTAAAAACCATTCTGCTTTATAAAATAACTTGCAACATGTTGTATGAGTGTGCTGTTTATGCCACTGTGTGAGTGCGTTCCTGTGTGCTGTCAGGGTGTGCTGATAATGCTTGTGCAGCAGTTCTGGGATTAACTACACCAGGATTATCAGATTGTTTCAGAGCTGCCAGAATAGACACGATGACAGCTTCATATAGGGCACCACACTCACACACACGTATGCACACAAAGCACGCACACTTAATCCAACACTCCTTGCTGAACTCCGATAACCCACTGTCAGTTTAAACACGCCTCTGTTATATTACATGTACAAAAGGAGGCCGACACTACAAAGCAGTTAAAAACTTCTACCTTTAATATATAATTCATGTGCATTGCCATTTTAACAGGTTCCTAAGCATTTCATTGCAGTTTAGTACAAACTCTACAGCTCTGAGATGAAAAATACTGTGCACATGGGCTGAACTTTAGCATCATGTGATTGGGATTTTACCAAATTTGAGTCAAAATGTCAAAATACATCTGTGCATGTTTAAGCTACACCTGTTAAAACTGAATGTACTCTCTTCTAAACACAACAAAGAGTTCTATACATCTCCTCAATAGATTGTCTGATGGTTACACTTTCGTGAGGTCCTGCACAGAGGAGATGTTTGTTTTGGTTTCTGTGCAGGGCCTGACAAGATTCCCAGTGTTTTGCCCTGTTTTGGCCATGTGCGAGGGAGCTGTAGCTGTTGCATTGGTGGAATATAACTCAAGCCTAACGTGTCAAAACCCAACAGGTGTCCCACCTGCCACCACCCAACTCACACAACCAAAAAAACCCTTCAGACACATCCCCCCCTTCTGCATCCCTTCCTTCTCAGGTTATGTTTAAATCATGTTTCCCCTCTAGCTGGCAGGAGTTGGGGAGGCCGCCTTCTCATCAGCTGTTTTCTCGCCGTCTGCATCCCCGGACGCTTCGTCAGCAGTGGCATCAACCTGCGCAAACTTTAGAATGTCGAGGACCTTGGCTTTGCAATCCTCAAAGGTTTGCTTCACACTGTTCTCCAGGAGATAACCCTCACTTTCACCCTCGGGGTCCTCCAGAGCCATGGCTCCTTCCACGGCCGTCTGCAGGTATCGCAGGCTCAGAAGGACTGACATCTGGACAGAAATAAGCAATGAGGATACTGTGAAAATCGGCAGCAGACACTGTTTATTATCAAATCCAACGGTCAAATAACTCCATATGCTCACTAAAACAGATGCCTGCAGAAAAAACATTGATTTTGCTTGTATTAGAATAGGTTTAAACAGTTTCTAATGTGATGAACAAGCTATGGAGGACTTAGTATTCTGCCAGATGCACAGATTTTTACACCTTTTCCGTGTATATATGTATGTTTGTTAATATTATCTATATATCTTAGTCTGCAATTAGTGTGTTAACAAAGAAAATGTTCATTAGCTTGTGATGCTTTTCTAATTCAGATTCCCTGTGATTATGAACAAATTGACTACAAATCATTTTTATTTCAATGGTAGGACTGAAAGTATGAAAATGAAACTGAGAGTCAGTTTGTGCTACTATTCAAAATATTCACAGATGGCTTGAAATAATTAAAGCCAGTTGTAAATAATTATCATTTGTTTTTGGGCAGTCTTTTAATGATTTTTCTTTTCACATATGAATTGTTAAGGTTAAGATTAAACTCTGTATTAATATTAATACACTGCAGAGATTCCCAAGTGTTTTTAGATAAATAAGGTCTAACTCCCCTCCCCACCTCAATAATTATCATATAGCCTCTGACACAAAATGAGTTTACAGTGAGTTTCCCAGAATAATAAAGGGTAAACAATTTCTTCATGAAGCAACACCTGCAGAGAAAAACACGAGTTGTGATGCAGTCAGTGCAAAATATTTTTAGCTGTGTCTCATCTCATCCCTCTTGTTCATGTCAGGCAACAGGGTTCAAAGCAGATTTTGGCAAAGTGCTAAGACTTTTGGTTGAAAAACAGACGTTGTTTAGCGCAGCTTGGTGCCTTGCTAACATGGCAGCCATCTGTCCGTCCCTTTCAAAGTGAAGTAGAAGAACCACAACGCTGAGCTGCTGCATTTACAAGTATAGATTGTCTGATTAGCTGTGGGCAGTGTGAAATGACGCCCTGTTAAACATGTGTATAGACGTCCTGTTCCAGCCTGAGGTCCTGTTTGTTATTTGAAGAGAATGTGCCATCAATACTGTTATTTTGAAAAACAGTGAAAGTGCATGTTTGATCAAAAGGGAGAAATCAATGTGTGCCAGTGAGTTGTTTCTTTCTGCTGGTTGTCATGGCAGTCTGTGCGTCAGTAGACAGCCATCATTTAAAATTCTGGGACATTTTTTGTATGTGAGTTTCGGGGTAATTTTGGGACAAACATGAAAAACTTCCTCTCACGCTGCGACAGGTGCTTGAATACTTAAATGTGTGATATATTTGACCATTTCTTTCTGTTTTAGCGCAGTTACAGAATAACTGCAGTGTTGTTAGGTAACCCACCTGTATTAGGATGACTGACAGCACGCCAGGACCGGTTGAGTTCATCAAGTCCATGTAGTAGTCAATCAGAGCCTGCCTGCAGCCGCGGCTGTACAGGTTGAGCTCCTCTGATTGGTACTCATAGTTGAAGTGGGCTCTGTTATCCGTCAGGTGGTACTGCAGGCAGGGGCGAGGGGAGGCCGGGTTACAGCAGCTGAAAGGAACGCCATCCAACAGGTAACGCCCGTCCACGTTACTCCGAATCCGACTGTGGATAGAGGACGGATGGACAGCATGAAAACCAGTGATAGAAACAGATTAAAAAGAAACTGAAATGGGTAAAGAGTCAGAGGAAACAAAGGAAGGAAGGAAGGAGGGAAGAAGGTGAATTCATCTTATGGCAGCTAAAGCACAGAAAATGTTAAAACTAGTTAAAGGCCTGACTTTTAGCTGAATGCACACTTACTGAGAAATGAGGAGTGTCACTATACAAATGTCATCATGTCACAACCTTTCTGTTTACTCATTCCGTTTCACTTATTTCATCTCTGACCAACCTTTCTCCGCTTGCTTCATGACCAACCTTTCCATCCATTTCTGTCGTTCTCTTCAAATGTAAAGGCCAGATCTATTTACACTCCTCCTCTGCTCCTCACATCATTCTGCCTCCCTCTCTCAGTCCTTCTTCTGTAACATATTCTTTGACCTTTTTGGATGTGAAGTCTACTTATCTGTCACTCATACAGATCTCTGTTTCCCTCTCCCTCCTGTCTACCTCTCATCCGTACAGTTCCTTCTCTTTCTCTCTCACCTCCCTGCATCCCATAAATGTCTGCGCTGTCATTCACTCACTCGTTGACGTCCTTGGAGGTGTAGTCCAGATATCTGTTGCTGACCCACTGCACCTCGAACCAGTCCTTGAAGTTGTTGTTGCCACAACAGCGGAACTCCATCTGCAGATGATCAATGGTCTCTTTTTGAAAACAGCGTCCAGGTACATCTGTGTCCTTGTAGAAGCGAATTCCATTCCTCAGGCCGACCTGACAGTGCAGAGAGAAAAGTGAAGGAGGAAGAAGCAGGTGTTTTATTCGAAAGAATGGTTTTACTGTACGGTATGTGTATAATGCAGCTGTTCTCTGACAGATAAACAGATTTTCAGTGTAATTTAACATCTGTTGTTGGTCGGCTTTAAATTAATTTCCTGACAACGCTTAAAGATTTCATGTTGGGTGACAGTCGATAGAAGGATGAGAGCTCTAATCCCCCTGCATATTGTTTGTTTATGTTTTCAGAAATGAAGAATAAATATTCTCCTGTATTTAAAGGAGACATGAGGAACACAAGGTTTTAATAGATGTTTTGTTCTGTCTGCATCATGCATCAGACGTGTTTTCTAGCCAAGGCTGCCAGTTTCATCTTACATGCTGACTCTTGCAGCCATAGCGGCCTTGGGGGGCGGGGGTAGGTTTTGTCTTGTGTTTTGCTAGAGAAAGCTCTCCTTAACTAGTGTGTCCTCTCTTAAGGCCATACTGGTGTCTACATTACCGCTTGACCTGTCCCCCTCGAAATCATCCCCAAACCCAGTGACCTCACCTTCAGGGACTCCTCCAGGCGTCCCTGCAGGGCGTAGCTGAGCACCACCACGGCGATAAGCAGACAACAGAGCAGCGCGGCTACAGCAAACCAGGCCAGCAGGAGAACCTTCCAACGGGGGAAGCGGCTCGCATCCAAGGAGTCCTGGCAAACACGACTGGCAACCCAGTTGGTGCCGATGGAGGCCAGGCCCACCATCATCAGGATGTTGGGCACCACGTGGATCTCTGTGTTGTCCATCACCTCGAGAGAAGAAGAGCACAGTCAAAGATAATAGTTGATAAGAGCAGCAGGCAACCGCAGGTCACTTTGTCATTTCCTCTTCCCACTTTAGCTCGTAATAATCCTGCATTCAATTTGCCTTATCTATTCTAAAAATGACCTTGGCAGCCAAGAGATTCAATTAGCTGCTGATATGCTGGATACAACAGCTACATGGCAATATGATGATAAATTAAATTCATTGCCCCTGTTCCTGCAAAAGTCAGTTATGTACTGAGTTTATGATTGGCTGAGTTTTCAAAAGCCTGCCAGCCACAAAACACCTTTACCCCATTGTTGTTTTAAAATTACCATTAAAACCCTTACAATTAAAGCTCAGTACTTCCACCTACTACAATCATCCTTTAATATCTGTCCAGCCAGCTGTGGTTTATGACAAATGATTTCAGCCTGTGGATGCTATTGAGAAGAAATAATTTCCGCTCCATGTGGAATAATCAGTTTTGTCAACAATAAAATGCAATAAAGCCCAAAACAAACTGTGTAAATGATGTATTTGTCCACCAAGTATAGAAGATCAAGCTCTTGTGAATCATTCTGTAAGATCTATGAGCTTCCTGTCACCATTTTATTGGTCACAATGCAAGTGTTATTTTTTTTATTTCACTCATCATAGAGCAAGCTAGCTGCTGCACAACTAAGGACTTAAAAAAAAAAACAAATTCTCTCATTGCAGATCAATAAATATCTGAAGGCATGCACTCATGGCCTGCAGCTTTCCTGTGTAGCCAACTGCATATCAATTCTTCCAACCTATCCAAATCAATCACTGATCAATAAAGCCCAATGACTAGTGGGCTTGAACAAATGCACCAATCTTACTGAGGTTATGACCTCCACCTGCTGGTCACATTACCCACATTCAATACACACTGTGCACTAATGATTTTTGAGGTAGAAGTGCTGATATTTCAGAGAGGCTTTTCAGCGTACTGCACCCACACAACTTAACATGCAGGAATGTATATGTTTACACTAATATTTTGTGCGCTGCATGTTTGTATTTGTGGATTAAACTGTAGAGATAAGTTTAAATGAAAGGGACAGATAAGCGAGAACACAGCAGGCTCAGTAAACAACCACAAGCAACAGCAAAAGTCTGAGCATACATCCCCATGTTTGTTCAACTTTGAATAAATTCATGCAGTGCTTTTCCACTTCAGCACCACTTGGACTTCTAGTTGACATAGCATTAACATGTATATTTGTGTCCATGTGAGTGTAAACGTCTCTCTCTCTACCTCGGACCTACGAAGCAGCTCTGTCTTAAGGTAAACCCCCAGACAGAAGATGAAGGCCCCGCACATGACTGCCAGCCAGGACAGCAGCCACAGGCCCTGGGCCAGACGCACCCGCCTCTGCTGGTTGAACTTCATCTTTAGCAACGTCATGGTTTACCGCTATGCACCAATCAGCTGGACAGAAGAGGAGGGAGTCAGTTCTGATCAGAAATGGATTCTATCCAGAGGTGGCCAGCTGCATGTAAAGAGGCAAACAAGCTCACAAGAAGGTGTTTTCAGCGTTGCAAAAATTGTGCTGCTGGAATGGCCAGTGGTCAGTGCAGGCCTTGCGCTTGTTGTTTGGCGAGTTATTATCAGGTTGAGCTCATCTAATTTGTTCCAGGTGGAGGGGATAAGCAGGTAGATCCCTGGGATGGTAAAGGACACAGTCAACCTCAGAGGATAATCCAAAAGCTTGCACTTGGTTGCTGAAATTGTCCCAAAAAGATTCTTTATAATCCAGATGAGTGCAGCCAGAGCATGGGAGAATTGTAGGAAAAATGATGATTAATAAAATATAGAAGAAAAGAGATATTCCTTTTCCTGGAGATGACAGGTTTCCCCCTAAAGCAGTTGGTCGTACCGTCACAGCCTCCCCCTTGAAAGCCCCCCCTGAAACCAACGATTTCTTCCTGTTGATGTGATGGTGTCTTTTGATGGCGCCCCTCTGTCCGTGTCCGGCGCCCCCCTAAACCGCTGTACCCATGGCTGGAGGACACAGAGACTGGCCAAAGTCGAGAGTTTGGAATCGTAATCCCCCCAACAGAGTCTCTGGGATCCTATTAAAGCCCAGGGGCCAATGGGAAAGCAGGCCAGTGTCTGATCAGCAAACTTGTTCTGATAGACACATAGTATGGGAGGGCCTATTGGACTATTATGACAGGTACCTGAACCCATCAGCACAGGCTGGGCACTATGCATGTTTCAGAATATATCCTAGTGTTGGTGTATCATGATATCTGAGACTGTGTAGCTAAATGTAGTGTTCAGTGCCATTCAGTGTTTTCATGTATTGTTAGGCTAACATATAATATTTAGTTAAAGGAAAGACATCTCCTATCATAGTTTGCTTTAAATACAAGCAACAGTTAACTTTTGTTCAACTCTTTGCTTTCTTCCCACTGAAACCCATTTTTCCCACTTCTAGTTTTAACCTGAGCCTAACTATCTTTACGTGCGTCAAACTTACTCCTTCCAAATTACTTAGTGTTAAAGAAACTCTGTATTCATGCATGATGCGGCACTATAATGACCAGCAACCCGCAGTAAATTGCTTTGGAGAAATGAGAGAAAAGGTCATAACTTTCTAAGTTATGTGTGATGGTTAGATGAAGCCAGATGACATATCCACAGATTAATTTACAGACTGAAATAAAGTGAATATTGTTCCCAGAAAGACCTTAGGGACTTTATTGAGGGAGGTCGGTCAGAGGCCAGTTCACAGGCAAAGTGAAAGTAAGACAAGAGCTGTGCTTGTAGGGGATTATGGATGCAATGCAATAGGGAGGGAGGTTGGTGGGGCTGGATCAATAGGATTAAAATGTTATTAAAGGTATTTATGACAGCTTGAATCAGAGCTACAGTTTAGTTGAAGCCAGACTCACGCTCTTAAAACACAGATAACAAAGATAAAATCTCACTTCATTGCTGTTCACCAATAATCACCTTTCCACTGATGTCTTTAAACAATGAAACTGATGGAGAGATGTGCTCATATTCACATCATAAGTAAACCTGTTTAGCCCTCTAGTGGCCAAGACTGCAATGTTGGTCAGATACAGTGCCTAAAAAAAGTACCCCGATGACATTTTCCCTTTTTTATTGCGTTTCAACACTGAATCACTTCAAATTTCAAATTTCAGTCAATATAATTTAGCTTTATTTGAGAATTTACCAAAAGACAAACAGACTTTAATGTCAAAATGAAGAGATTTTTACAAAGTAATAAAAATTACTTAAAAGTATATAGTAAAATTAAAAGATAAACAAAAGACTGCATATACAGTCTTGAGCAAAAGTTACATACATGTGTAAAGAATAAGAGTAAAGACTCCTACAGGTCTGAATGTTCTGTGATGGAATCATTGAAATCTATGCATCTTTATTTTAAAAAAGAAAAAAGAAAACGAAAAATGCATTTTGATTCTTTCATAGATTTATTTAGATGTTTAGGAAATATGACAAAATCTGTTGGATCAAAAAACAGCAGCAACATCACTGCTAATATTCAGTTCAAACATCCTCTGGCCATTTTCACCTCAACTAGACACTCTCGGTAGCCGTCTACAAGCTTCTGGTTGCATCTTTGACCTCCCCTCGACAGAATTGGTACAGTTAAACTAAATCGGAAAAAGCTCCTATTAAATCTTGACGAGAGTTCACCAGAGGGCACGTGAAGACTCTGGAAGAAGGCTCTTTTATCTGATGGGGTTTTTTCAATAAAAGCTTTCTCTTTGCCACTCTCCTACAAAGCTTTGACTGGTGAGGAACACGAAACAGTTGCTGTGACTAGTGAGGAACACTTAACGGTTGTTGTGTGTACAGTCTCTTCCATCTCAGGTGCTGAAGCTTGTAACTTCTTCAGTCATAGGTGTCTTGGTGGCTTTCTTTGATAGTTTTCTTGCACAGTCACTGAGTTGTTGAGTGTGCCAGATTTATGCATGTATCACATTTCATCCATTTCTTAATGATAGATTTAACAGTACTCCAAGGGATATTTAGCTACTTGGAAATGTTCTTGTATCCATCCATGGACCAATGCTCTTAAATACCCTTTTCACAAAGTTGATTGGAATGTTCTTTTGCCTTCGTGGTGTATTATAGCTACGAGTACTCATTTACCAGTGACTGGACCTTCAAAATACAGGTGTCTTTATACTACAATCACTTCAGACACATTCATTGCACTCAGATGATCTTCTTTTCACTAACTGTGTGACTTCTAGCACCAACTGGCTGCACTTGTGTTCACTTATGTAAGTCACTTTAAAGGGGGTGAATACGTATGCAATCAAATATTGTTCATTTTAGATTTTTAATTAATTGATATTACTTTGTCAAAATACAGTTTCACTTTGGTATGAAAGAATTATTTTTTTGTAAATTCATGTCAGTAAAGCCAAATTAAATTGACAATGATTTAATGTTAAAAAGCAAACTTTTTACATTTTACAGGCACCGTAGCTCAGCAATTACCCACCAGACCTTGTGAAAGGCAAAACTGTGTTTATGTTGTTTACTACATAACAACTTGTAATGGTGGACAAGAGGAAAGAGAACATGAAATCATGAATGATGAATGTATTTGTAATCTGAGACACTGCACTGATTTAACATGATTACCTTTATTGTTTGAATAGCTGCAATGACACAGACTAGAAGTTTTCATGACAAGATACAGAGAAAGATTAGGGATAAAAAGATTAAAATAACAGTAATAAGCTGCTGTACTTCACCTAATCTACATCTTCACAATACCTGAACACAATCACAACTTTGTGTCTTAACTGTACCATTTTTTTTTCATGCCCATCTACACCAGACATCATATTATTTCAAAAAGGAAAGGTCGGCTATTTCACGTATCATGTTGACACAAGCACAAAATCACTAATTATTTCCACAAACATCTGCATGCACAGTAAAATCCAAATTATATTTTATACAATACAGTAAATGATTTACAAATGTATTAGTTTAATGACAGTTTTCTTTATTCTGTTCTGACTATAACCCTCAAGGTTAAGAGCTCCTATTCACAAATATACAGTATAAACTCAAGTATTTCTGCATAAAAATCAAGAGGTAATTGTGCCTGTTTAAATTATTATGAATAAAAGTTGAAACAAGATTGTTTTAGTTGACACCTACAGTACAACAATCTGCAGCTGAAATATGTCTGAAAGACTTATTTGAAGAGATGGATTTCTAAAGATCGTAAGCTTCATTCCTCAGGTAGCTATCTCAGCCTTTGACACTCAAAAGTCATTTATTGAATTGAGTTTATTATCCTTAAGCACACAATTAGCATAAGTCACAAACAACTTTTACAAACCTTGCATTCATTGCAGTAATGTGTCTTAAAGGCCAACCGTAGCTGTTAAGCTTACTACTGGACTGAAAAGCTGGCAATCTAAAATCATGATAAGCTTCTACACTTGTTAACGGGTACATTTTCACATTTTTCACATGGCTGACAATAATATCTAGTAATATCTACTATTCGTAGACAATGTAAGACGTGCTTTCTCTCTACCCTGGGTGCTGTGAAACATAAAAACCAGACATTGTTAATAGTGACTTCATCCTCTACGTGACAGATTACATTTTATATTACCAACATCCTCTCTGTTAATTTGGGAGAAAATTACAAAAAAAAAGGGGGGGTACAGGCTATGAAAGACACATTATTCTAAAATTTACCACTTAAATGGGCGTACATTTCTAAATTATACTTTGAAATATCACTGTTATAGAATAATCATTCTTTAATATTTTGGAATTATACTTTGTTGTTCATTGTATTGATGCAGCTGCTGCAAGTTTTTCCTTTCAAATATTGATCTTTGAGTCTTTGAGTGTGAAATTTTGTATTATACTGTGCAATTTTCTTGTTTCAACATTATGAGCCCCTGTCTTCTTCATGGATTACCTCAAAGTACATAATCTACAAGCAAACAGCATGTTGGAAAAGCAGTGTTTGCATGTGGCACCTTTTCACAAAAACATAAATAAATTCCTATTTAGATGGAATGAGATGAGAATATACATTCATCCTGCCATGTCCTTTGATGATGACATTTTCAGTCAGCTACTTTGCCTGTTTGTTCCACTCCACTCGCCCACTCCTGCCCACTCTGCTGCTTCTTCCCTCCACCAGCCTCCTTGTGAGCCTGCAGCTGCTGCATGAAATCATCCAGGATCTGCTGGGCGGACATGGAGTTCACATCCTCAGCATCCTGCTCCAAAGGCTTTACCTTTAACCCTCCCTTTCCATTCCAGCTATCAACACCCACACGTGGCCGCCGGGGGTCTGGAGAGGTGTCAGCGTGGTTAGAGCCAACAGGGGAAAGTTGCTGCTGGCTTTGGGGGTAGAGAGGCTGTGGTCTGGCAGCATAACTGGCAGCCATTTTCTTATAGATAGCAGTGCTGATGTCAGCCACAGAGAATGGGGGGCTGTGACTCGGTTCATCTTGGCCTGAAAGACTGCCTTCATTTCCTGTCGGCAGGATGCCCTGCTTAAATGGCATGAACGCTGTGACCCTCTCTGGACTTGCTTCTGATTTTGTCAACCAATCATGTGCTACCCCCTCCACTTTAGGAGGACGTGATTGGCCATCTGTTTGTAGGGCCGTGGCCAAAAGGCTAACTGGAGCAGGAGTTGTGAGAAACTTCTGTATGGCCTCAGTTGAGTCAAAGTGCTTCTCCAACAAATCCTTTATCAAACATGGTACCTGAGGTAAAAAAAAATAATAATTTTTTAAAAGAAAACATCAAACATAAACACTGAATGTTTTTTTTAAAAAAAGGATAAATAGCATTTTCTAATTTCCACAGATTGTCTGTAAAGCATTTTCTTTGATTGCCTCTATTTTAAAATGTCTTCTCGGCCTACAGTTCACCCATTTGCACACAGAAGTGACGCTTTTGGGTGAAAACTGCACTTCTACTTTAAACAATAACTTCACTATTTGTCTACTTTAAAAAAAAAAAAATCCTGCCACAGAAGATTTACATTGACAGTGATCACTGCAGTTATTAATACAAGTTACTACACAAACTATTATAAGAAGCTTGTGGTGCATATTACTTTCTATTTACCTAAAATGTAATATAGTCTGCAAGCGGACATATTTAAATTACTTTAGAAATGTGAAAATAGGCTTATAGTGGCTTAAATAGACATTGTACACCTGAATTGTGTTTTTTAAAAAAGGGGAAAAAAAATTTTTTTTTTTTTTAATATTTCAAATAAATCAGATTATGTATGCAAATATTCAAGTAAGAAAAGTAAAAAGAAAAAAACAGGAGAATACCAAATGTATGATTGACGGTCCTACTTTTGCTGAGCTTTTCCACTTTCCATTGAAAAATGTTCCTATCAGCCATCTTTAACAGAGTTCCCAGCGTGTTCCAGGATGCTCCTCCTAAGCAGGTTTTTAGTGTGTGGTGCATCTGTTCTGAAAAGTGACTAAATAAAGTATGCAAAAATCTAACTACAGGCAATCTATATTGTACTTATTTTTCCTCTCATAATGCATCACGCAGAATGCAAAGAAATGGAGGAGCTGCTCACGACTGGCAAACAATTTAAACAAATTGAAAATGGATGTGAAACAGCTCCAAAAAAGTATTAATTCTTAGGAGAAGCTTAGTGACATTGTTTAATTGGCAGTGCTTTTGCAAAGCAGAAGATTAAGTACATATTGTGTTATTCCAGCTTGTGTCAAATGAGGGAGCATGCTAAATAGTAGATTATGTTTAGATTACATTTGTATATAGTGACCTTGGGGACCCTCTGATGACTTGGTGCAACAGTCACATTCGATAATTCCTCCATGCTTGCACCCAGTATTTTGTTTAGTTTATATCTGCTGTTGTCCCTGCTGCCATTTCACCCCTGTGTCCTAAACCTGTCACACTGACAACTCCCAGAGGAAAGACTTGCTTGGTTCAGAAAAACATCACAATCTAGATTCTCTGCACTACTGCCGTGCTTTACTAGATGGTTTCTAATTTCTTGCAACTAAACCCAGTTAAGACTGAAGGATGCATTACTGTTCCTGATCATGTTTCTAACAGTATCTCTGCCCACCTTGGACCACTAATAACCAACACGAAGCGGTCAGCCAGAAACATGGGAGTTGATTTTGATCGATATGTTATTTTCATCAGCACATTATGACACACATTCAGTTCTGCGATAGGCAAATTGCAAATATTGCCAAAGTTAAACCAGTGCTCAACCAAACAAGATCAAACAGATCCTCATTTTCTCCCACCTGGAATATTACAACTCAATATTCACAGGTCTCAGTGATACAGTAGTTGCCCGTTACAGTTGGATTAAAACACAGCAGAAAGACTACTCACCAACATGTGACACAAGGAACACGTTTCTCCAGTCTTTGCTGTATTCAGTTTAAGATTCTGTTGAATACCTTTAAATCTCTTCATGGTATGACTCTGTGCTTTATTTCAGAGCTATTAATCCATTTGTTCTGCAGCTCTGCAGCTAGGCCACTCAAATCAGATAATCAATTGCTGTTAAAAATTTCCCAGTACAGGCTTGAAACAAAGGGAGGGCTCATTATAAAAAGCTTTTTAAAAAGCTGTACTGACAGGCAGTTGTAGAATATTTTTTTAATGTCTCTCTTTCAGTCTGGTTTGGAAAAAGGCCATAGCATTAAAGTTATTTGTAGAGAGTTCTGAATGCACAGAGCAAGATTTCATACTTTATGGACTTGACATGGTGTGATCAGGATCAAATTGAGAAAACTGCATGTTGCAACTGCAAACATGTGTGTATTTAAATATTAGGAACTGGTGAAAATAAGACAAGGTTTCATAATGTTGCACCAAAGTGTGAGTCAGGCTGAAATGTTTGCTATCTGAAGATGTGTGCTGTGTGTGGAAGTGTGCTCAGGTGTCCAGTAGATGTCAGTGTGCTCACATTGATGTTCTCCAGGGCTGCGATGGTCCTATGGGCGTCCTCCAGCTCAGAGTTCAGCTGGGACACACGGTTAAGCAGATACTTTCTCTCACTGCTCAGGCTCTCTGACTACAGACACACACAAAACAACAAAGAATGAATGCATGAAAGTAGGCAGGCGGGTTGTAAATGCAATGAGTGAAGTACAAGATGAGCTAACTCTTTAATCATTTTTCTCACCGCTATATGCAAGTGCTCCCCCAGCAGGTTATTGGCCTGCTTGGTCCCAGTATGTGTCTGCAGAAGGCTACATGACAAAATGCAAGAAAAGTCACTCAAACCGCAAGACCTTTGAAATACAGGTCAATTATACCTATTGTTTCTGCGTATAGAAGTCTTTACAATGTTGTTATCTGTAAGGAGGAGTAATTGCAGCTGTTTCATAGGCAACTGGCAACCACAAACTCTCCTGTTGAATATGCAACAACTGACACTAAACTGGAGCCCAGTGTGAGGTGACCATTCACTCCACTCTGTTGAGCAATGTTTGGTATGTGCCTGCTGGGCAGCAGCAGTTGTTTGCTGATAAATACAGGCCTGACAGTGAATGGGTGAGTGTGAAGGGGAAGAACAGATGCCCTGAGACCCTCTGGCTCCGTTAGGCAGGAAAAGGGAGTCCCTGCACGATCAAAAGACCTACAGAAATGTACAGCAGGAAATGCATCCGTTGCCTATGTTGTTCATCCAGTATGTTCCATGGATCAATTAATCTATAGAAACTATTATGTAAAGCCATAGATTCACTTGATGGATTGACCATAGATTCATGCCCTCACATATAGAGGCAAGCTGTCCTTTATTTGTTGAATCATAGTGCTACACGTGAAAGTCTAGTTCATGTAATCGTCAGTATTTAACTGTGCATACAAGCCACAGGGCATACGCAACATTAATCCATCTTGCATGTTGAGTTTTGTTCTATTCAAGTTGGCAAACCTTTTATATTTCTCCTTGACATGGCCAAGCTCGTCCCTGGTTCTCTGTAACTCTCCCTCCAGGCTTTCTATGCAAACCACTGTCTGCAGCAAGTTCTGATGAAGATCTGCATTCTCCTCCTGCAGTGCCCTGAACACAGAGAATCCATGGAACACACATTCAAAGCATAATTACCAAGGACTGTTCTGAATTGTTGCTTTTGGATCCAGATCATAATCATGCAATAGTTTGCTATTTTACATGAATACACAGTAGATGTGAAATTAAGGGTGGGAAATGATGTGGATAAAGTCATAAAGCTCTCTGCTTTATATGCTGTATGGCACTTTATGGCATTTGATCAAGCTATAGAGGTTTGGCAATGAGTAAATCAGTATGTGTGCTTTTTTTTTTTTTTTAAACAAAACAACAAACAAAGATTTCAAATTGCACCCATTGTACAGATGAATCCATCAAAACAATTAAAATACTGGACTTGTGAACTATACATCACATATAGCAGGGTGGCAATTATTAGTGCTAAGATCTAGCAGTTTTAAAGTTATTTTAAAATTCATTCAGCAATGTTTTTTTCATCTTCACTTTAGTTTTCCTGTCGCATATGCATATTACTGACAACACAGAGGTGGTTATATAAATGAGTTCCATAACGACACCTCTTCCTGTTTAAACAGGAGTGAAGGGAGAGAGGAGGCTCATTAGTGTGATCAATAACCACTGACCCATCATGAGCCAGACGCAGAGAGAACACAATGAGCCAGAAAGAAACATTATGAAAATCTGTACTTAAATGTGAAGTGCAAAGTATAACAGACACTTACTGAACATGGTCGGCATCACACATTATGTCCTGGAATAAGAATAGCACAAGGGTGAGAAGACAGTGGGTGAGGTTATCAATTAAATACGACATGATTTAGGATACAGTCTAATTGTAATTCACTTATCATAAGTATGTGGACAGTCTTGTTTTGTATTCCTACAGACTGAATTTAAAATGAGATGATGACTGTGTACAACGACCCTCAGCTTTAATTTGCAAATGCAATACTTTACTATTTCACTGTGATTGTGAACACTCCCTGAGCACTACCCCCTAAAGTCAGACCTACTTCACCCTCTCAGTCATTGTTGCATTTGAATTCCAGTGGTTTGGACGAGCTCCAATACAATGAAAAACATATCACAAGCCAAATATAATGTGCTCTGGGGATATTTTACAATGTGCACTGCAGCTTTCTAACACAGCCATTTAAAGAAAAACAGGCACAAACTAAAAAACTTCTAAAGTAGCTACAGGGAGATATAAGCACCATTAGCAGTTCAAGACTGATTCGAGGCTTGACCTTGAATGATAAACTAATAGAGATATAAAGGTAGGAGTAAGGACATGATCCATTAATTTATAGCTGGAGCCTCCCCAGCAGACATTGTGTACCCAGGACAGGTTGCCACTCCATTACTAACAAACTGAATGAACTATTGAGTTATGGTAGACTCGTGCAGGAAACACACTACAAGCATCGATCAGTTGTCAGGATTTTCCTCTTTGTACATGTGTGATTATGTACGTGTGTGTGTATGTGTGAGTTCACTAAACCCAGCAAACCAAGTGGGACCAGATTCTACACTGCTACCACATGGAAAAAGGCAATGTTATGTAATGTTGTGTGTATTTATCAGTACACAAGAGTGTAAGTCTGAGTACATTCTTACATAAGAGTGACATGATACTATCCAAGTGACTCACACTTACATTTTGTACAGTGCTGGTTGCTGGTGTGAGTATTTGTCTCAGTGGATGTGTGTTGTAACATTATATGTCTGCACAGTCAGTCCATAGAATATAAAGAGCAAAGCCTTGAAAAGAAGCAATGAGCCATCTAAACGGATTTGTCAGGTACTTTCAAAAGGATTTTTCCCTTGACGCACAGCACAGATATCTGCTGCATTGCTGAAGAATGACTCAGCTTGCAATGCGTAGTGTTTGACTCGGCCCACACAGCCTGTGACTCAGCTACGCTGCCTCTGCAAGAGAGAAGCAACCCTACATTTGCTACACTCGTTTTCTTTTTCTAATCAGGAACAACGCCTTCAGGAGCTTAAGCATTGGCTCTGCTTACAAATGTTTTTCATTATCACTATTCATCCAGTACACAGGGTTTTTTTCAGCAGTCTGTCATGATAAGATACGACTAATGTGACTATACGCAGAATATAGACGTCATAGTGGTTTAAAATGTTATATAGAGCAGCTGCAGTTTGTTCTTGCTTTTGGTTTATTTCCATATTTCCTTATATATCTCAATTTGACTCACAAATGCCACATCTGAAGAACACTTGTGTGTGTCTCCAGTGTTTTGCTCACGCTGAGTAATTTAATCTTAAAATGAAAACTTACAAAAATGACATTAACTAGTTAATGACTTATGAGTCTCTTATTATGACTTATTACTTTTGGGCCTTTAGGCTTATGTGATGAATGACAGAAGACAAGTTGATTTTCTTTTTTTGTTACCTGGCCTGCATTAAGATTATTGTGTATATATTGTGATTATGTTTCAACCAAAACATGTTTCAGACTTTCTGACATAAGCAGTGTGTGATCTACAACATGGCTTTCAGGGGAGCTCACTTTTATTGTGGTCAGATGTGACAGATACATTTTTAAAGCACTTCACTTAGCTTTTATTTATCATTACTACTAATAATAAGAATATGAACACTAAGAATAATAAAGCAGATGAAAAGCCACTGCTGCTGCCTGCTTTCAGTACCACAGATGGTTGGATTTGTTTTTCTGTATTGTTTTATGGTGGTTCAAACTGAGAAAGTTGGGGGGTTTATTTTTTTCTTAAAGTTAAAGTGAAAGAAGTTTATGCCATGGCACCACCACATTTCAGTGGTGATAGCAAGGCAGCCTGCACATATCAACGGTAGCCTAGTGGTACACGTGATCGATGATATTAAAGATACAGACACCCAAGCTCCTGACATTTCTTTTCATAATCTGAAGCCAGATTTCTCTCTTTTCACTAACATCTCATTTCATTTTATCCTACCAAAAGACTAAAAACACCGTTAAAGTGGACTCACTCTGTGCTGTTTAGGGTGCCCCGCATGCTGTGACTGGTGTCGACCACTCTGCTCTGAGCTGTGGCTGGTAGCTGTGGAGGCTGTGTCTCTGGCCCTGGATGAGTCAGATTTTGTGGATGAAGACTCAGATCCAACACCTGGCCCTGCACCCTGGGCTGCGGATGGAGGGGAGACGTTTGGCCCCTGTTGCCCAGCGCCTGTGTGCGCCAGCTGAGGGAAGTGCTGGGTATGCTGGGCGTGGAAGGTGCTGGGCTGCTGTTTGCGGTGGTGCCGTTGTTTGGGCTGAGTGGGTTCAGGGCTGGTGCTGGTTCCATCCGTGAGGTGAGGACCACTTCTGCCATATCTGTCTTCCGACACGGAGCCTCCAGTGGGCGAGGGTCTCCGGTCTTTACGGCTGCTTGCATGATGGGTGTTGTGGTTGGCAGAATGGGGGTAGTGACGAGGCGGAGGGCTACCGTGGTGGTTCCTGGCTGAATATGAGATCAGTTTGTCAGGATTGGAGCAGTCTGAGTGTCTTCCAGAGCTGCTGGAAGCTCCTTTCTCCTTTCTACTGGTATGTTTACGATGTTGCTCCGTCTCACTACCTGTACTCTCTCTGTGCTTCTTGGGTGGAAGTTGAGGCTTGACTGGGACAGGTGTTGGGGCTGGGGCAGATGTCTTTTCAGTAGTTTTAATTTTGCTCACACCCAAGATGTTGAGATCCGATGGACTTATAACCTGTTTAGTAATCTCATCTAGAAAAGCAGAGAATTGTACCTTTCCTTGTACAAACTTGGCCCTCGCTTCCTGTATCTCAGCTGGTGTCATCCCTTTACCCTTCTGCCCACTCTGACTTTGCCCTTTGGAAACTCTCGGGGACAGCACCTCCATCGACTTAGCCTTGCGAATGTCAGGTTGATTGTCCTTGTTCTTGAGGATTCCTTTGCTGGGTAGCTGGCTGGAAGACACTGCCCTCTTGGGACCTCTGGAGACCCCTAACAGAATGTCCTCCTCACTGAAAGCCAGGCTTCGGTTCAAACTAGCTGTCTTATACAAAGGCCCATAGTTAATGTGCGATGCTCTGGGTTGTTCTCCTTCGTCATTACCCTGCAGAAAACCTTCATCACTCCGACTGTGACCTCGGTCAAGTGAAGAGAAACCATGCTTTCTCCTCTGTTTTGAGCCTTCCTGTAACTCGCTACAAACACTGTCTTTTTTGCCATGGTGAATGGTAGCAAAGACAACGGGCTCGCTACTGTCGTCTTCCTGGAAACCTATGCGCACATCTGGGATGTTGGAACAGGACAAGGAGTGCGCTGGCCGCTCAGCATGACGAAGAGAGAAGGGATCGTTTGGCTCTGTGTACCAGGAGGAAGAAGAGGAGGAAGAGGAGGAGAGAGAAGAGGAAGAGGCCCTGGAGAAAGTTACAGGGGTGCGGTGGTCATAAAGTATCTCATCTTCCTCGCTATGGTGAAACTGATGAGGATAGTGGGCATCATGGGGAGAGCTGTCGTGGATGTAGTGACTGTGGTGATGGTGGCGATGGTTCCCTCGACTGTCATCAACGTTTCTGTCAGTGTCATCAAACCTTGTGTACCTACAGCAAAGGAAAAGTATGTAAATGTGTACATATAGCTGTACTAACTATATTGAATTAAAAAAATAATAATTAAAATCCTTTGATATCAGCTTTTCCTATCATTGTGAAGCAGAATTCACCAAGCGTTGGATTGTTCACCCACTAATAGGGAACATGAGCTGGGTTTAGACTGTCATGAGATGGATCAGTTTTACCCTGCTGATGATGTGTTGTTGCAATAGCAATCCTGCCCAGTACGAGAGGAACCTTATCTTGCCACCCAGGATATTTCCTGTTCGAGCTACTGCCGTCGAGCAGACGGTGCAGGGTCATCAAAACCAGGACAAATAGACTGAAAAACAGCTTTTTTCAAACTGCTGTCAGAGCCATAAATGCTTCCTTGTCGCAATAAGTGCAAAATATTGTAAATATACAACTGCCACTACCTCTGTCCAATATCCACTGTGTGCAATATACACTGTGCTCATGCTTATTATTTAATTTCACCTTTTTATATAAAGTTATATATTTATATATTATATTGTATATAGTTGACTACAAAGTTTTCACAAAGTTTTAATATTTTGCTTTTGCACAAAAAGGCCTGCACCTTACTTTTTGTTGTACTCATTGCAATGACAACAAAACAAATTAGATTAGAAAAGGAACTTACTTAACCCTTCTATTACCTTCAAATGTAATGACAGGTTCAATTCGACCCCAGCAATTTAAAATATATTGTTATTTAAATTAAAATTGTTACCCAAGTTTATGTGTACATGGCCCTTTAAATAAAACTGGGAAAAATATGTCAATGACTTATTTCGAGATGTGAAACATTGAATGGGATCAAATTGACCCCAAAGATACTAGGAGGGTTAAGATATATATGCTTAAGTTATTTTATAATATATAAATGTTAAAGCTTAAAATAAGCCATCCTACCTGTGTGACTGAGAGTCTTGGTGGTGGTGATGGCTCTTACGTGGCTTGATCTCATCTGGTGCAGAAGGGCTGTGAACGGGCTTAAAAAACTTCTCCATCACCTCTCTCTTCCCTGGTGGCAAGCTGTCGATGCCGTCCTGGTTGGGTTGACTGTACAAGGGGCACTGATAGTGATCCGTGTTGGTACTCTGTTGTTTTCCCCTGCTTTGCTGCTCTTTTTTTTACTCTACACAGCTATAACGTGTCTGTCGACGTCAAATGCAAAGACCATCAAGCTGTTGTTAAATGCCATTCTGACCACAAAAAGAGGTGAAGCATGTGGTGAGGTTTTCTGAAAAACAGATGAATGTCTAATCTAGTTACTATACGAAATCCAGTCCTCAAAATATTTGTCTTCAACAGTCTACAAAAAGCAGAAGTGCCTTGGGAGAGTATCCAGCTGTTTGGATTGTTGATGCATCCACCTAAATGAATGAGTTTGTCTCCCTCAGCGTCTGTCTGCAGAATAATAGAATCACGACTTGTGAGCAGGAATGTATGAATTCCTGGATGGTGGTTTGATTTTGCATCACGCCTGATGTAACAGCTGGGTGCTCATTGAACCAGCTAAAAGAGCGAGACCTTTGTCCTCTTACAGGAGACAATTGAATCAAGCCCTGTGGAACAGGATCTATAACAGGCCTCGTTTACCTTCCTGATTTCAGAATAGGTTTGCTGTATGTTTGGGCTGCTTTGTGTTTCACTTTTTTGTCTCTGTCCTATAATCTAGTGTGACTTTTTGGGGGGTTTTGTTTAAGTTGTTTTAACCACTAATATTAAAAATACACAAAAAACACATATAGGGATCAATCAAAGCTATTGAACTGTCCTCTCTTTCCCCATTGATTTTAAGAGGTTTCCTGCCACCATTCAGCTGAGGCCTACGTAATTACATTCACTAAGGGCGGGTGATGTCAGGGGACATTATGAATTTGTTCGCTATTACAAATGCATCTCATCATATTTCACAGTGGCAGCTGTCTTCTTTATTCATTACTGACAAAGTTGTAAAACAGTAAGTGACCACTTTGACATTTGTCTGATGAGCCAAATAAGGTTTGTGAGCTGGTTGTACACAAAATCTTCATTATGATCAATATGCTAACATCATCACATAGGACTATAATTTTCTGTATTGTAAAATTTCCTCCTCTAATACAAATGCCCTCTCTATTTCCAGACATTTCCAAATTATTATTATTAAAAAATCATTTGTTCCGATCTATGATTCACTCAATGCAAATTAGAGGAGACTTCCTCAGTGGCTTTAATCACCAATTAAATCAACTTGATTGCCCTATTGTTTCGCTTGGTTATCATATGAATGCCTCTCTTTCTTAGCATGGCACTGACTATATCCTGCTCAGTGACTGAAAGAGATCAATTCATTGGGCTTAGGAGGGGCTGGGACTCATCCAAAGGACTACTCCCCTCAGTCGGCTGCAGATCATCACTGTGAGCCACACTAATATACATAGTTGCATAAGGGAAGTTGCCCAGACTTGTCTATGTGACTGTAATCAATGCTGAAAACCAGTTCTCTAGTTCGAAACACAAAGGGTGGCGCAAGGAGTTTTCAATACTGAGAGATGTGACAAATGACACGTACTTTCACTGCACCCTCTGCTGGTGAACACGAGTAACTCCCGATTTGGCCTTGAAGTCCTGGTAAATTTCCACAGCAACACACTTTCTGGCACTGGATGTTTCTGGTTATTTCTAGTTATATCACGTACTATCTTCAGTCTGCACGAATACCCTATTCATATAACACTTAAATTCAAGAATCATAGGTTGCTCTGGCCTAGACTGGAGGCTTGTAAGCAGAACTACATCATATTTTTCATAAAGAAAATGTTGCAAGCACCAACAGCTTTTACAGCGACTACGAAGATTGCCCAGTTGTCGCTGTAAACGCTGGTGGTGCTCACCATGAAAGAAAACCTCTTTATTGAACATGTGCCATCTGAGTTAAAGCAGATGAGTTGGCTGTTTTGTATTGTTCTTCAATCAAAAACAGCATATCATTGCAGTAAAGGGGAAGTAGATCCGACAACTCAGCCACGTTCTAGTTTGATCCGGTTTGTAGGACCTCGTTACACACAAGTAAGGATCAATCCGCCCAGCCGTGGTGTGACGTCTGCTGTTTTGATTCAAAATCATACACTGGTTTTAACGGCATAATAGGTTGAAATATGCCTTTTTAATACAACTTGTACCACGAATCTGGGCTTCATATATTTCCAGATAGTGACATACGTGTAAATATGGACACAACGTCACATCACTCACTTTGCTGTAATAATGCGTTTTTATTCGTTTTGTACCAAAACTGTGTTAATGAGTGCCTCGTTTACTGTCGCACCTTGGTTCCTCTTTTACCTTCATGTTTAGAATTCGGCTGTAACGCTACAATCAATCTTTTTAATATTAGATGTGTGTCCAAGAGGGACTACTTTCTTGTCGGATAAATACCTCGGCCAAATCACCCCAGACGATATAAATACCGATAGCGACGCCATCTCAGCTCACACTGCAGCGATACGGTTTCGTCGCGTTTTCGGGCGTCGCAGGTTAAACCAATCTTGTTTTTGTCCTTTTAATGCTTCGAGATTCGGTCAATACTTACGAAATACTGTAGATTTGCTCTAAATTGTTTTATAACTAGGAAGAGTTGGCATTTATTATGGTTTGATAAGCGTTAACGAATGTGAGGCCCTGTTTCGAAGGCAAATAGCTTCAACTTAAAGATACGGAGTGTAGATTTTACGGTCTTTTGTTTTTAATTACGGGCGGAGGACACTGAAAGTCGCTCTTGTTTTGAAACCTCAGCTTTACTTTTTTTTTTTCCGTCGACAGCCATTGAGCTAACGCTAGGCTAATCGAGCCAAATATGACTGACGTGGTTAGATCGTTATTCCTCGACAGTCGTCTCGTCGTCCTTCATATTTAATTGAATTAAGTGTTGTAACTATCGACAAAACAGGTGACGATGATGTTTTTTTATAACAATAGATTATTAATTAGTACTTTAAATGTGTCCAACGTAGGAGCCGTAACGTAGAATCACGTAAACGTTGTCTATTGGTCTATTCGAATAACGTAATGACGTTTTTCTAAGGGCGTGGTCAGGGTTTTACCAGACTAACGACTTCAAAGCTAAACAGAGCCACTGCATTTTTTTTTCACCTTTCGAATCTGAAGGTGTAAAATCAGCCTTTAATATCAAAATGAACTGTTTTAGCAGTTGTGCTCTTAAGTGACAAGGTTACTTTGAGATTATCAAGGCAGTGAGGTGAAATGCTTACTCAGTGTCAGACTAGTCAACTGACTTGGTCATAAAGCAGGCTCAGAATAGAAGGGTCAGACTGGTAACAGTGTCAAAGGCAGATCTGAAGCAGATGATGCAGTCATTCAATTGACGTTTCCACAGGGCAGCTCAGCTATAAATAGGAAACTGAATAACATAAGAAATGTGGTTTTAAAATAGATTTACCATGTCTAAACGACTAAAGCGATAGTCTCGGACTACAGGGCATTGCAGTAGGAGAAAGAACGGGCAGTAAAATCTACTGCATATAATCTGATTTTTTAAATAGGAGAAAATATTGTATTTTGACACCAAAGAAGCAATCAAGACAATCATTTTTTTTCTGTGCTGAGCTGTACAAAGTCTTTTCAGTCTATGCCATTGTTTGGGCAAGCATCTTGCAATGCAATTTATTTTTGTTGTTTTGTTTTTATTCCTTTTACTAAAATGGCTTTATCAGTCATTACGAGTTTGGCTTTTAAAGTGTCAAGTCAATGTTTTTGCGTTAACCAGAGATAACCGAGGAAACAGAAGTTTTTAAAGCAGCTTGGAAGGATTCAAAGCTTGTATTACTAGAGCTCTAGCTGTACCTCTAGGAATCACAGGCCTAGGTGATTCTATTTGGACTTTATCAGCTTTTTTTTAAACATGTGTTGTTGCATAGAGAAGACAGAAGATTTTTTTTTTTTTTTTTTTTCTGGGGGGGATATGGACTGAGTTATCGAGGGGAGGAATGGACTTAGTTATTGTCAGGAAGAATGGACTTAGTAATTAGATGAAGATCACAGGACCAGCGTGGAGCGAGGCCATGGGACACGGGGAGGACCAGAATGGAGCCAGGCAGGACAGGACCAGAGGGCGTGGGAGGACCAGAGTGGAGCCAGGCAGGACAGGACCAGAGGGCATGGAGGGATGAGCAGAGGGGTCTCCAAAGAGCAGGAAGCAGCAGCAGCAGCAGCAGCAGCAGCAGCAACAACAGCAACAGGAGCTGTCGGCGGGTGCACACCAGAGGGAGCCAAAGGGACAGGGCAGTGTAGAAGCAGAGTGGCCAGCGCTGACGCAGTTGCAGCAGTTCCAGAGCAAGCCAGCCAGTGCTGAGGGTGGGACAGGTCGTCTAGCTTCACAAGTGTAAAGCAAGCATTGGTTTGTATGTTGGGTAGAGGTATCTGTAAAATTCTCAGGCATTTAGTTAGATTTTTTACTATTTTCTACTTTCTAGACACAACTGTTGTCGTACACAATTTCTCGCACAGCTTTCTCTTCCTCTTTTCAGGCAAGCCATGTACCGTTTCGAGCGTTTTGTACCGTGGTCACTCCTCCTGTTGTGCGCGGACATGAGTGTGGTGGTGTCTGCTGTGATGAATGCCTTGGTAGTGTTCTGGCGAGAGGACCCTCTTATCGGACTTCTCTACCCCCTGCGATCAGGAGTAGTTCCCCCAGCCGGAGGGAGAGGCAGTCCTCTGTTGTTCGATAGGTCTTCCCCCAAAGAAGGTTTCGGCATTGGAGTGTGAAAGTGGATGGTCTCCTGTGCGGCCAGTTGACGCGTATACGACCCTTCAGTACTTCAGCTGCGTCTCATTGGTACAGATCACCTACAGCTACCTCTTAACCCAAGCAGTGAGTGAATGCATGAAATGTACATGTGGGTGTAACTATCCTGTACATTAATTCAATACCTTTGCTGTAAAGTATACAGTAACGTGTACTGAACTTGTAGTTGGTCCTAGACAGTAAAAATTTATGGGTTATGAGGGGGGGAGGGGGTATTTAAAACGTGTTTGGAGTTTTTCTTTTCACAGGCCTGGCCCCCTAAAAGGTGATCATCGAAAGAATCCCCCCTGTGCTAGCCGCTTGGTACAAGTTGAGCTCATCTTATTTACAATAGTGCTATGGATCGGGATCATGTGCATCCACTGTGGTTTAACGAGATGTAGGAAGGTATTTGGTATTGTTCAATAAATCTTTTAGATTTTTACAAATTAATTTTTGCATTATTTGGAACATGTTGTTAATGGGCTTTCATGCACTACTTTGGGATGATGGGAGGGTGGGATGTGGGGCGTTAATCAGTCTCTTCCTAGACTTCACAGCTCCCCTTTGCCCAAAACAAGTGGCTTGAATAGGAAACATCGAGGCGCACCCAACAAGATTCAAGTGGACACTTTGCCACGCAGGATAGCAACCTCAAAACTAGTCTCCTGATGTAGCAAGAAGCTCTTTCCCCCAGGGAGTGTGGTAACAAGTCTCTTTATTAGACGTCATTGTAATTCTGTAAGGCTTCAAGATGCTTTGTTGGGTCGGGAGGGGGCTGTGTATTTTTGACTTTTTCAGATTAAGTAGTATGGCCCACCCATCAAAAATCCAAAGTCCGTCTCTACAGTTCAGGAAGGAATCCCTCGTGCTCAGGCCTGCGGTATTTAAATGATTCTTTTGAAAAATGGCTTCAATCTTTTTGTGAATTGTGTTCATAGTCTTACAGTTCTTCTTGCTAAGGCAGTTGTACTTGTCATTGCTGTAATGCCAGTAATTGTTCAGTAAGTCTGTACTGCTTCATTGTATTAGGGTAGGGGTATTGTGGGGAGAGAGGCTTTTTCCTTTTGCATTTTTCAGTGTGCTGTGTCCTGTGCGCTTTCCAATACCCGAGACCATCAGGAACTCTCCTAACTCATTGTATGTACAAGTTTCCTTGCGCATCGAGCATCACGTAAGGTCACTAAATGTGTTCACATTTACCTTAACATTCATTGTTTGGCTAAGTGCCTCCATTGCAATTCCTTTGCAATTAGTTACTGTGCCTTGTATTGACAATACAATGAGTCAACTATCTGTAAAGGATTTTCTTATTGCATAATAAATGCATAGCTTGTTGTGATTGAATACAGTTTTGGTATGCATTTGTTCTTTTTGGGGGCTTGTGTGGGGGAGCTTTTCTTGTGCTTTTTCAGGTATGACTAAAGCTTGGAGCTTTGTAGAGCACGGATGTGACCTGGGCGCGAATGACATCCTTTTCAAAGTGGAAATTGAAGGCAGATAAGTTGAATCCATCAAATATTGATGTTGGAAAGCAGAAAATTCTCAGCCCTATAGGGTTTACTTATCTTGAATGGACATAACTGTCCGCATTATTCTTGAAACGAAAGCAACTTGCTATACTTGACAGTAGAAATAGCACTGGTGTGCTTTCTCAACAAAAGTCTCTTGTGATAATGGGAAGATTTGATGGACCTTCATTGATTCTGACGTTATCTGCAGTAAAGCATTTGGGTAAGGATAACAATAGTCAGTTCTACGATACTGTGGGGAGGGGCATAGGGTGTTTCTTTTCTGCCTTTTTGATCTTACAGAACAGTCCAAAGGAAGAATGCAGTCTACCTAGGACAACACAGGAATCATCCTGCCATTTGAATTCAACCAACATGCAGTTTGAACAAAAGGAGTCAGGTTGTTTTTGATGTGTCCTTACATTGATAGAGCAATTAGCCCTCAGCTGCTTGCCCTTGTGCAACTGTGCAGGTGGCAGGTTGGTCACATTCATCTCGGTAACGCGCAACTGTGCGAAGTTTCAAAACTGAAGTAGCTGAGGAAAGCTGTGCATGGTGCAGCTTTAATTTGGTCTGAAATGCAGCGCAAATGTGTTGCCTTTAGTTTATATTGTGCATTGGTTTTGGATAGGCGTATCCCTACACTTCTCTTCACAGAAATCACAGTGCAAGACTGGTTCAAGCACGAGTGAAGTCCTCTAACCTGGAGCATGTAGTAAGATGTTGGCTTAACTTGTCAAAACTTCTGCAATGTTGTAGTTGACAAAATGACATCTTGGAACTGGCTTTATGTTAACCTCAAATCATCAGTAACAATGCTTTACTAGCATATTCCTCTTTGGCCTTGGGGCCCTATTGCTTTGCATCTTAAGACCATAAGATGAGTAGAACTCGAATCTTTGAGTATTGTGTGGTGGGTGTGTTGTGTAGATCACTCTTTGTTTCAGATCATTTTCGTCTGTCCACTTCGATCTCGCCTGCCTCTGAATGCAAAGCCATCTGTGGACGCTGTCAGCGAATATGAGTGTGGCCCCTGAATGAAGTACCAACCCCTTGTGCGCTTGAGCTTAAATCTGAACCCCTGACGTCCTTCGCAGAAGCCCCGCTCTCTGTGTGTTTGTGTGTGCCTTTTTCTTTCCCCCCTTTGGTTTCTCAGGTCAAATTGCCTAAAATTGTCTTTATTTGTCATCTGGGATGGCCTAACCTGTGATGGAACACTGAGAATCCTGTCATATTAAGATCAAGAGCTGCAAGCTTGTTTCGCTAATACTGCATCACTTCAGTCTCGTGGGTGCTAAGTTAAGTAATTTCGGTTCCCTTGATTTTTCTTTAACATCATGGCTTTAATGTGTAACTCAAAATGTTGCATGCACATCAGCTCTGCATAACATTTTATTTGTAATACACAACATAATGTTCATGAAGTCGTTGTCAAACATTGCAGTAGTGTATGGTCAGGGGTGTTTGGGGGGGCAACACTCTTCTCTCTCCCTTTTCAGATTTCTCATTCAGCTTAATTTACAACTGAGCCAGGCAACTTTTACGTCTGCGGGGAGTCATGGGATGACTTGGTACAACCAGCTTCTAGGGTTCAATCTTTAATACGTTGAGGAATTGCGCATCACTGAGGAAGAATAGCTGTGGTAAATGCTGCTACTTCGTCGCGGTAAACGACAACCTTATTGACATGATTTGTCACATTGGTCAAAGTGTGGGGTTTATGTCGGGGGTGGGGTGGGGTGGGGAGGTTTAAATTGTCTGTCTTCTCTCCATTACAGCCGTAAACTTGGCAAGAAAGCCTTCACTGTTCATTTGACCCGCGAATCCTCCCGAAAAGGCGTTGAGTATCGCACGGGACGCTGGTATTGTGGCCTTGTTAATATGGATAACCGGATTTCATGGAATCAGTCATACGCCAATACAGTGTCGTTGTGGGGATGCCGGGGATCGGGGAAACCAGTTGTCTCTTTCTTCTAGTTTCAGCCTCGTGAACCAAGAGAAATCCCCATGTGGTGACAGGATAATAGAGCAGCCAGGTGTTGAGGGGTTTTCTTTTCCTGGAGGAACAAACTCCTTGTTCCTTCAGGTTTTGCTTTTGCCCGTACTATAGCAACAACAAAAAAGCAAAAGACCCCGGTGGTGGCACTCCTGACTTTGTCGGGACAGGGTTCAATTCCCTGCGGTGTCTTGCTTTTTCTGTTTGCTATGTGGGGAAAAACTTAAGGAAAGTTTGTAGCTTGATGTGCGAAGGCTCAATACAACTGAGGTTTCATTATGTAGCAAAACATTTCTGAAATGTTGGTCATTCATAAAATTAAGTTGTAAAAGTAAACAGACTATCAATGTAAATGACTACTTTGTTATTTAAAGGTTAATTGTCATTGATGTTTGCAAATATGTTGGACCTATTTTATGTGAAGTATTAACTTCTAATAAAGACATCTGTTTTCCCTGTCAAATGTGGCGACATGAGTTTTAACCCTCTTATCTTTGGAGTCAATTTGACTCCATTCAACATCTCTATATAAATGACTGACTTTTTTATATTTTTTTTGTGCTTCATGACTTCCTAATTTAATTGGGACAACTAACATAAACATAAAATAACATAAAATTAACATGACATGTTTTCAATGTCCTATACACATCAATGTTCTTTGGGGCCAGTTTGACTCTAGGCTATTTTAGCTGTATAAAACAAAATATCAATATTTTGCACACACGCTTGTTTTGGATGATGTTGAGGTCACAATAAAATGCACTTTTATAATCTTCAAAAAGCTGTAGGGCCCTAATGTAGCCATAACTGTAGTAGTGCAAGAACCAGATGGTTCACGTGAAGGGGGTGGAGCAAACATTAAAACTTGCACAGCAGCCTTCTAAACCATTTCTCTTGGGGCTCTGTGTGCTCTCTTCCTGCTCTGTCAAATGAAAAGGACTTGTTATCAAAGGTTTCTGTCAGTGAGGTGTTGTCACATCTCTTTGACCATGAAAGTGACAAGAGGAGAAAGTGAGACAGGTTGTTGAGGAGGACCCTGATTTTGAGGAGTCCTGTTGACAATGAGAGCCTCAATGTTTATCCTGCTGTTGTTTCTCCACCACCAGCAAACACACTAGAGAAGAATGGAACATTATCATGGTCCCTCTCCACACTTGAACAGCAGGGTACACAGTGCTGGTAATGTCATCAAAATGGTTCCAGGCCCCACCAGATATGCTGCCAACCATGTCCAAGACATAAAATCTGCATATGAGATCTTCATAACACCACATTTATGGTTGATCGATAAGGACGTTCTTGATGACAAATTTAAAGGGGAGGTGTGTATATGGGGACAGTTGTAAAGACTTGGATGTGCTCATTTTGGCAGGAGTGCACAAATCAAAAAGTGAAGCAACACCAAGCCTTTGGGCTGCTGACACTGGAAGGGCAATATTTCCAGCCACCATGAATGTCATGCGCTTTGATGACACAGAAACCAGGCAGTATGGGAAGTATGGGACACGTGGGTTCAGCATTTACCTTTTCCTTACAATCCAGGCCCCTGTTCTTGATACCATTTCATTCATTTCATTGTCAAACTGACCACAAATATGAAATATGCATGAAAAAAAAAAAAGCCAGAACAGCTTCAATGTGCATCAATAACTTTTTGATTGATTGGATGTTAATTGTATTTTGCAACACACCTGCTTGGAAACACCAGCTTATTCATGTCCCTCGCCTTTCTGGCTTTTCATTTGTAATGTGTGTTTGTAAAGAGGAAAACAAACTGAATTTTAATAACATCCTATCTCTTGGAAACAAAATTTAACTAAACACTAAAGCACGGAAGTCAATAAACATGTTGTACTAACCTGAAAACCGTTCCTTAAACATATCACCACTGTGCATTCTTCTGTATAGTAGCTGCCATCTTGACAGTGGAGGTCTGCTGCATTACAATCTGGTAAAAAGCTGCAGTTTGCTGTCTGTTATGAAGAACTGCATGAGGATGAAGTGAAAGTTATTGTGGACCAACCAGACCATTGTGTGATAGAAGAGGAACGGACATAGCAGAACCCCAGACTCTCAGGGCCCAATGAATTTGCACATTAGTATGCAGGTATGTCTGTAAAACAAAAAAGACCTTAATTTCAGAACAGGCTATTTCTACTGGAGCTTTGAGCTTAGGTTGTCTTTTTTTTTCCAAGTGTAGAAAAAATGCCAGAAAATAGTCTTAAATAATATGACTGTATTTGACAGGTACTCCGAGGGAAATGTGGAGGTCATCTGAAGTTCCCCTCCACATCCTCATACATAGAGGTGACGTTTTAGGTTTTCTAGTTCACACTGGTTAATAATATTCTAACTGTTGACATTTTCTTCATGGTAAATTCAGCGGATGGGAAATTTCCGGGTGAAAAAACATCTGCTTTAAGGGCAGTCATACAGTAAAATAGAAAGAGAGGCTTTTAGTATCTGTCCTAAATGACACATGCTTGTGGTAATTTGAGGATATAAAATTAAAGACCCTCTTCAGTGAGAAGCAATCTGTTTAATGCCTTGTTAACATGTCTATAAGGTGCTTTTTTACATGCTATTAAACACATTAGCAGCAAAATGAGCAGTCAACAACCATGGCTGAGCGTTTTCACCTTAAAACTACAGCGAACAGTCTCAAAAACATGGATTCAGACTGCTGTGGCTTCTTGCAGGGTGGGGCTTTGTGTCATTATTCTTCTTTAGAAAAAGAATATCAAAACTTACCATTGTGGAGCATAAAGCAATTTCGCAGTATTTGAGCAAAGTCACAGGTGAGCTGGTGTGCACCAACTGCAGTGAGGAGAGAGGGAAAATGGAAGCAACAGTGTAGTTACATCTAAGCCACTTTAAGGCAGAGAGGGATTATTTTTTATTTTTATGACAATATCTAAATATGTTATTTTGACACAGATTATTTTTAGGGGTTTTAATTAATGAGTGGAAGGACTTTATAAAGAGATTTGTGACAAATTTTGATTTTTTTTTTCTGCAGGACTGCTGCACCGGACTGATGATGATGATGATGATGATGATGCAGGACCTGCCTTAAAGCCATTTGAGTTTATGTTGTGCTACAGGTGCTGCTTGCTCCAAAGCACATTTGTAATAAATCAAATCACTATTCTGGCACACAAATATGCCTTTGGAGCTTGTTGGTAATTCAACTCTTGCCCAGTGGCCTGGCATTATTATTTGATATTGACTTGAACTTCCATGAGGTGGACAATAAATTCTCCTGTGTGATGCTGAAAAAAAAAAAGGTTTTCTGAAGAGAAGCTGATTCCTCCTCATTAAGATCATGTTGGAACTCACCAAAACAGACTTGGACACAGTCGTGACTTTACAAAGGCACTAAGAGGGTTAAAGTTGATCTAAACCTTTTGCTGTTGTTGTTGTTGTTGTTTTGAGTTCAACAATAGTGGAACCAATGAGCAGAAACAAAGTTCCCACGGAGCCATTTTACATCCGTGCCGTTTGCTCGCTCGCCTCCTCCAGCAGTCTGTTTAGTTCTGCTGTCGCTGGTGTGTGTGTCTGTGTGTGTTTAATGAGGTGTGGAGGTGAAGGGAGATGTGGTCCTTTTTTGCCAGGGATCCTGTCAAAGACTTCGCTTATGAAATTCTCCCAGACAGCCAAGAGAAGTCTGGAATATGGACTCTACATCGGGGAAAGCGGAAGGTAAAAGCGGCAAACGGCTGCAGATCCTCCGCTAGCGGTTAGCGGTAGCTCGGTGGGGTATGGAGGCCCGCGTCTTAGCCGACAGGCTAACGAGTTTATTCCCTGCTTAAATTTAGCCTTTCGACTACGTGACAGGCGTTTTACTGTCTTCGTGGTGTTTCAACGTCAGTGGGAATGTATTTTATTTGCTCTGCCTGTGTGTCAGTTTTCGCTGACGGGCTGAGCTCAGGCTTTGTGTTTACTCCACGTATTTCTCGCCACGTCACCTTGTTTTAGCCCAGTTAACAACCCCTACTTGACTCGTTTCCAAGCTAATGTTTCATCGTGTTAATTAAGATTTCGGTTCTTGTTGCTGACAGCACCGAACAGAACCCACTGTCTTCGTTATTATCACCGGGGGGGCAGAAGCTGTACCCTCAGTGTCATCATATTGACTGTAGGATCAGATGACAGCTAAGCACCAACTTCCTACTTTCATCGCCCTTAGTCATGTTTATTGTAATGTAGTAGTCTTTGGTTTTTTAACTCCAGACAAGTATGCATTAAGATATAAAATAAAACACATGGCAGCTATGTCTTAAAGACTAGGTTTGCCTCCTACTTAGCAGACAGGTCCTTTTCAGTTAAGATATGGGCTAGCTTCTCCTCTACTACTCTAAAACTGTCTTCAGCTAAACGAATGAGACAGAAGTGATAGTTTTTTGGTCCTCTCAGCAAAAAAAACAACCATCACCAGCCACAGACATGCCCATGACAGAGATCTTGGTGTCACCTTCTACTCAGCACTTTAACAGATTAACTCATTGGGGACAGAGTGCTACTTACAATTGCAGAACATTGTGAACTGAAATCCATCCTGTGTATAAATGAAATGAAGGCTATGATGACTGCATTTATTTCCTCAAAGCTAAATCACTGTAACTTGTAGTGCCTGGTGCTGTCTGCCACTGCTGCAAGCCTCTTAACCAGTACCAAAAATATGGAAAGCATTACACCTGTACTAGCATCCTTGCACTGGCTCTGTTGAATACAGAATTGCTTTTAAGGTGTTATTGTTTGTTCCAAACGCCAGATCCTCAGTACAGCTGCTGTTAACTGTTCCATGGTCGAGCCTGATAGGTATGGCAGATTGTGCCTTTGCAGTGGCAGGTCCAAAGCTTTGGATTGTTGTTCGTCTTTTAATCATATGTGCCTCCATCATTGGCAATTTTAAGAAAAATCTTAAGCTATATTTCTGTAGTTTTATCTTGGCTTACTTTTTGCACATGTTTTTGTTATTGATTGTCTGGTTACACGTACAGCACTATGGTCAGCCCGGGTTGTTTCAAATCGAGCTATGTAAATGAAGTAAACTTTGACTTGATGTGAGTGATTAATTTCGCCTCAATCTGTGTTCTCAGGCCAATGGCGAGCCAGTGTCTGTGTTTGTGTACGAGGTGGCTCAGGGAACAGAGCAGCAGACCCAGCTAGCCAAGGCTGCCTTCAAGCGTATGAAGACGCTGCGTCACCCGAACATCCTGGCCTATGTTGATGGATTGGAGGTAAGTGTTTTATGTGAGCTAATTTGCTCCACACACACTGCCATTGTCCTTAAATGTGTAGAAGATGTCATTGAACTTGCTTAGGAATATGTCACAAACATGTTGTTGTAACAATTATATAATTAGCTGTGTCTCATCTCCACCATCTGCTTTTCTCTACATGTTCATGCTCAGATAGAGGTGAGTGAGAATGGGCTGTTGTAGGCTTTTAACATTAGTTTATTTTATGTATGTTTTAGGAGAGTCTTGCACGATTTTCTCAGCTTTTTGTGCTTAGTAAGAGTATGTTTAGATCGCAGATTGTATTCTATTATAGATTATAATACCTCAGATTTGTCCAGTTATGCTGTTCTATGACTATACTATATACTTATAATTGGAGCTTCTATAACATGGCATGCCAAAAGAAAGAGTTTTAAATGACACCTCACAAGTTAAACATGATAGTGGATTACCAGCAAAGCCTAGTGCATTAACTGTCGGCCACCTTGTCTGTGTTGTTTGTTGGTTGCATATTCCTATTTCTGAAGATGTTGATCAACTAGAAAGTCTTTCAGCTCCTTGAATTAGAATGATTCCTACCATACAGCCCTTTAAAATGTTCTTGTATCCTCAAGGCTGTGTTTTGCTTTGTTTGCTATAGTTGAGTAGGTCTGGCTTGTAATTCAGTGTTAAATTGCATTGCCTTTTAATAGAAATCTGTGGTGATGAAAAAATACTGTTATCTTGCACAAACAAATTGTGTATATGTTAAATAAACAAAAGTGAACACTAGAATCTGTATCAAAAGATTGTTTAACTGTATATCAAGGTACTGTGTTCACAAATGTTATCATTTGTGAACACAGTACCTTGATATACTGATATAGTACTGGGTCGTAAAATGTGGGAAAAAAGTTTTTTTTGTTTTTGTTTTTTTTTAAAAATTAGAATTGTGGTAATAGTTGATCTTGCTTGTGGTTGTTACAGACAGACAAGAGCCTGTACCTGGTCACTGAACAGGTGACACCTCTGGCAGTCCACCTGAAGGCCCAGGCAGAGAAGGGTGGTGCTGGAGAACTGGAGGTCTCCTGGGGGCTGCACCAGATAGTGGTAAGGACAAGACAGTGCACCATCTCATATTTTAAAAGGAGCCTAGTTCAGCCATTTCTGTTACTAATCCTTTGTAAGCACTTTCTCCCTGTCTTCAGTCGTGCTGTTTGCCTCTTTCTACAGAAAGCTCTGAGTTTTCTTGTCAACGACTGTCACCTGCTTCATAACAACTTTGGCGTGTGGGCGGTTTTTGTGGATCGAGCTGGAGAGTGGAAGATAGGGGCACTCGACCATGTGGCCCCTGAGCAGGGTGACCCCAGCGGGGTCCCACTACCCGCCCCTAAGGCTGTTTACCCAGACATGGAGAAATATGACCCACCAGAGATGTCCAACAGCAGTGGAGAGAAATGGTGAGAGAGGGATGTTTAAAAACACTGTCCAGTTTTCTGCTGAGGCCTTTGCCTTGAACTGCATGTATTCTTGTTGCAGGGCAGGGGAGGTGTGGCGACTAGGCTGTTTGATTTGGGAGGTGTTTAATGGGCCACTACCTCGCACTTCCTCCCTCCGTTCCTTAGGAAAGGTACGTCTCCCAGGCAGTTCGGTTGTGTAATCATCAGTGATGCTGTAGCATGTTTTTACTTAAACATTTACTGAAAGTGAGGAATACTGGAAATAAGAATTATTTATATTATACTATTATTATTTTGAATCAAAGGCAAATAATATGGGTATGTAAGACGAAGCATAGTCAAATTAAAGTTGGGAAGAATTAGCAAAAGTGAAATGACACATATGTTCTTGCCAAGTTCCTGACAAGGGAAGACTTTAGTCTATAGATGCTTCATGAATACATTACAGCTTAAATGAATCTTTGTCTATGGAATGAAAAACTGTTATTCAGATTTGTGTTTCTCCCTTGTCCTCTCGGTGCCCACAGATTCCCAAGGCCCTGGTCCCTCATTACTGTGAGCTGGTTGGAGCCAACCCCCGTGCTCGACCAAACCCAGCCCGCTTTCTCCAGAACTGTAGGGCCCCTGGTGGATTCCTCAGTAACAGCTTTGTGGAGAGCAACCTTTTCCTAGAAGAGATCCAGGTTCGCAGACTCTCATAGAGTTCTACAATGACACTCCACTAATGAAGTCACAGCCTAAAGTACTAAGTAACAAAATAGAACCTAAAAATGATCTTGTGCTGCTATCCTGGGTGAATGTGGTTTAATGTGGTTCAGCAAGACCCAGCCTTTGCTGTCTTACAGCAAAGGAAACGATGCTATACTTCAACCCCAGCATTTATTCAAACAACACATTTCTGAAAATCAAACCATAATGTTACAGCAGAATAAATGATTAGAACGTACAACAGATGATATAACTACCCTAGAATGTTATGTATCTCCCTAAAACTGCCCTCTCTAGATCAAGGAGCCTGCAGAGAAGCAGCAATTCTTCCAGGATCTGAGTGACCATCTGGACTCCTTCCCTGAAGACTTCTGTAAACACAAGGTTCTCCCTCAACTGCTCACTGCTTTTGAGTTTGGCAATGCAGGAGCTGTCGTCCTCACACCACTCTTCAAGGTAAATCCTTACCTCACTGGGCAACTCTCACACCTTATTAAATATCAGGGAGCATACTACAGAGAGACGACAGGGCGGTCTGGTAAATTTCATTAGTAAACATCCTTCTAACTCCTCCTTCTCCAGACAAAGTAAAAGCAAGACATAGATGTACTGGTGTTAATGTCTTAGTATGCGTTTCATCTTAGGCCTTATTTGGAAGTTACATCTTTACCCATTTTGATCTCACTGATCTTGTTGCTCGTTGTCTGTCTTCAAGGTGGGAAAGTTCCTGTCAGCAGAAGAATACCAACAGAAGATCATCCCTGTCATCGTGAAGATGTTTTCCTCCACAGATCGAGCTATGAGGATACGACTTTTGCAGCAGGTCTGTCGCTGTAGTTGTATTTCATCTATCTTTGAGGAGGTACCCTTTTACCTCATGTGCAGGGCTTGAATTGGATTTCCAAAACACCTGGAAGCAAAGTTTTTCATTACAAAGAATGTGATTTGGAGAAGAGAAGACACAGTCATGCCTATAGGAATTTCCTGTTATGTTTGTTAATTATTTATTCTTCCTTTATGTTGATTTTTAAAATTTCCAGGCACCTGTTTTATAGCCAGTTTTATCCTTAAAGTAGGATCAAACAAAATAGACAATCATTTGTTTATATCTCTCACAACTATTTTTAAGTCTGTGGTGAAAGATAAAAACCTGTATTAATTCTTGTGATGTTTCTTCTCTTTGTTCTTATTTCTCTTTATCAGATGGAGCAGTTCATTCAGTATCTAAACGAGGCAGCAGTCAATTCTCAGATTTTCCCTCACGTTGTTCACGGCTTCACAGACACCAACCCGGCCATCAGAGAGCAGACTGTTAAGGTAGTTTGCGCACTTAAACGTAACCACTCGTCAGAAGATGTTATTATATATGACTCGTGGACTGGCTGTTGTGAGCTTGCTGTACACATAAAACTATCATCTGTCTCTTTCTCCCCCCCCTCCAGTCTATGTTGCTGCTGGCTCCCAAGCTGAATGAAACCAACCTGAATCAGGAACTGATGCGTCACTTTGCTCGACTGCAGGCCAGAGACGAACAAGGCCCGATACGGTGCAACACCACCGTCTGCCTGGGAAAAATTGCCTCCTACCTCAACGCTGGGGTAACGCACACCTACATTCCTGTGCAATATTTTAATGTACAAACCTCTGAAACCAAATTTCAGTGAACACTTTGATTTCTCTCCCTTCACAGACTCGACAGCGCGTTCTGATTTCTGCCTTCTCACGAGCCACAAAAGACCCCTTCCCCGCTTCACGCTCTGCTGGTGTGCTGGGCTTCGCCGCTACACACAACTTCTACAGCTTAACGGAGATCGCTGCCCGAATCCTGCCCACCCTCTGTGCCATCACTGTTGACCCTGATAAGAGCGTCAGAGACCAGGTACATGACAACAGGAGATTTCTGACTTCATGGTGTTTCTTAGGGCCTTTGCTCTTAACTGCTAAGTCATTGTTGAAGACTAGGAGAGGCTGTCTTTGTGTCTATTTTTTGTGAAAGTAATGAGGACAGACAGTCTAAAGCTGGTTTGACAGGTTATTACAAGTGGTGGAGTACATGCAACAGCAAAGTAATAGCTCATACAGAAGTAATATGACTGCTCTCTCGTCGTAACATAGGATTTGAACACTGTATGAGACACACCTGCCACCTTGTCTGCTACGTTGCAGGCTACGACTAGTCAAAAGGAAAAGATATTTACTTTTATTTTATTGCTCAATTGAAGCAGTGATAAAAAACCTGTAAGTAAACATATGTAAGAACAAAAAGATGTTTTTCGTAAAAAAGGAAGTGGGCCATTATTGACCCATGACCCTGACAGCTTGGCAAAGTTTTGTCACGTTTTGCAGTCACTGGAAATGTATTTTTTAATCAGGATGTACTCTTTTGCCTTTTCCTGTTAGGCATTCAAAGCCATCAAGAGTTTCCTTTCCAAGCTGGAGACTGTGTCAGAAGACCCAACCAAGCTGGCAGAGATAGGTGGGTAATGTCACTAAGCTGCCAAGTGGCTTTTCAACATCCATATCCTGAGACCAAAGTTAGGGTTTCTGTGTATGCAGCTGTGGTAAGCATGATGTAAATTTCATCCACCACCCAAATCCACAAGGTTCAGGGCGAACCGTCCATGTGCATCCCAAAATTTGCAACTGCAGACTGTCCACACTGCAAGTGCGCCGACTGCATGAGCCAGAAAAACAAGTGGTGCTTTAAAGAAATGTTTGGTATGAGCAGAGAATGTATGAGGAGATTCTCAACCATCCACACCTCTATAATTCACCATTAGCAAAGTTACACTAAAGGAGTCACTGCAGAACTTCAAAGGTGATTTGAATCATACATGCTTTCAAGGAATGGGCCTAAAACACAGTGAGCAGTTCTTAATTCACCTGAAATCCTGTGCAATGTCTGCCCACTGCGCTCAGCACTCCTTAGGAAAAATTCACTGACACAGTGAAGTGGCTGCTGTATCCTGTAAACATGCCCTGTGTGTTTTTCTGTTTGACATAAGGGACAATGTGACTGCAAGAAACATGCCACTGTGTGATTGCATGTTATGTATTTATTTGTTTTCCATAATGTGCTAAATTTCTGAGCAAAAGAAATAAATGCTTTTGCGATTGACTTCAGAGGAAACCCTCAAACTGTAAACACACTATCTGTCCGTCCTACAGAAAAGGACGTAGCGTCGTGTGCTCAGCCTGCAGGCGCCTCTTCGAGTTGGGCCGGCTGGGCTGTGACTGGCATGTCCTCACTTACTTCAAAGCTGATCCGCAACGCTCCAGGGACTGAGGGAGGCGCAGCGGCTGAAGATAGCGGGCTTGCCAACACCGCCAGCCCCACGAGTGACCCTGATGGAGCACTTGTACCTGGTAGGATTATCGTATTTTAAGCAGAAATGTATGAAACGCTGTTTTTACTCGGCGTGTCTTTACATTGGTCTGGAATTCAAATTCATTGCTATTAAATAAGGCCCTGAGAAAGTTCTAGATAGGCTATCTGAAACGTTATCTCTTATTTCTTTCCATCTCAGGATCTGAAGATAAGACTCCACAAGACTCTCTGCCTCACCATGCTGCCTCTAGTCGTGCCAACCAATCACAGACTCTTGAAGTAACAGAAAATAATGATGAGCCAATAGGAGACCGCTGGGATGACGAGGAGGACTGGGGAAGTTTGGAGGTAGAATTGTTATTTACATAAATGTGACCCATCTGCACGACATCAGTCGCATTGCGCCTTGGGCTATATCCGAGATACAGCCCGAATTATGTTAACACATGATAAAATATTGATTTTGAGTTTATTACTTAGACCGGTCCATTTAGTTGTTTTCTACATGTAGGTAGCATGTGATATTACAGAGCATAATAATATTACACTCTATATTGCTGTCAAATACTGTCAGGCGCAATGTGACTGATTTTGTGCAGATGGGTCACAAACGTGAGATTATGTTCTTACAAAATTGAAATTCTAGATCTTATAAACTGTTGCCTCTTTCCCTGAAAGGAGCCAGAGAAAGCTGCCACTGAGCCAGATGACTGGAGCACCGACTGGTCAGGAATGGCATCATCTAAAAAGAAGGCCAGTGACAGAGGAGTACGATCCCTTTGTTTTGAGTCCATTATGTAATGCTGTTTTTTTGTGTTTATTGCACTATTTAATTAGTTGACTATTGCTCTTACTAGTATACTAATGGCTTGAAATTTTCATTACACACTAAGATTTATGTACAATATTAAAAGCGACACAAAAGGAATTAGTCCTAATTTCCCTTTTTTTTTGTTCGACATGTAGGTCGGCCGGTCGTCCACCTCCATGGCGATGAAGGCACAGAGCTCTGACTGGAGCAGCTCAGGCTGGGACGCCGATGACAGCTGGTCCAACGAGAAGGAAGGCCAGGGCCAGAGCTCTGCGGGCGAGGAAGGCTGGGGCAACGACTGGGGGGAGGAGGAGACGGACACAACCTCCGCCAACAACACACTCCCGCTACCCGAGGGCGTGCGATTAGCCAGCGAGTACAACTGGGACAGCAGCAACACAGCGAAGGGGGCCGGTCAGAACGATCTGTTTGCCAGCGTGTCCCAGAGAAACACAGCTAACACTGCTGCCGCCACGGTGAGAGAGCAGGGGGGCAAGACTACAGAGGAGCAAGAGATAGATGGGTCCAGTTTGCATTGATTAGATTTGAAACAAAAGGAGTGTCAAGAATCTTAAAAGTGATAACACACATCACAGAGGTGAAAAATGTGGCATACTTAAACATCAGGTTACCATCGCATTTACAAAATTAAGGAATATATAAGGAGGAAATAGATGTTTTTCACTGCAGACGGGTGGAAGCACAGGTGTATTGATGATTGCTGCATTCCACTTAGTGGAGGTCTGCTTTTGCGCATGGTGTTTCACTGTCATTATTGGAGCACTTGATGGAACTAAGACATGATTAAGTTCACCTCCTTGCTTTGACAAGCCCAATTGTTCACTGTGAAAAGTCAACAGTGGTGATAACTCTACATACAGAGGCTTTTCTTTCTAGAGCAGTCAACGCTAGTGAGGGCAAGAATAATACTGTGTTCTATTTGTGAGAAGTTGATCTATCGGTCAAGCAAACATGAAGATGAAATGTCAGCAAGAGTCAGGCATATGTTAGAAGTACCAGACGTTCAGGTCTCTGTCAATTAGAGTGTTGATGATTTCTTTTGAGTCTGGATTTTTTAGTTCTTCTAAGCTGATTTAAAGTATTATCTCTAGCTGTTGTTAGACCAGCAATTCCTTAATTGTAAACCTGTACATGTACATGCGCGTTGACCATCATGACCAAGAGGTTTTTGGGTGAATCTAATCCATAGATTAATGTAAAATACGAATGACTCCCTGCCTTAAGTTTGAAAAAGTAGTTATGATTATGATTTTAGTTGAGAACATTCAGGTCACCCAGGAATCATTTTGATTTGTTTATCACCATTTCCTTCCTATCCTCAGACCCTATCAAATATGATAAAACTAAATAAAGTTAAAACCTAAACTAGAACCAATCTAGATCTGGAGACGCAGTGAGCAAAACAAAAACTCAACTGAGACTGACTTTTAAATTTGAATAGAACATAATGGCATTTCATTTGTTGCTTAAAAGGCTACTTTTCATTTGATCACTTAAACTTGTTTTGCTTGAAGTGACAGCTGTTTTTTGAGGAAGATTTAATTGAGGTTTCATTTTCACAGTAAAACTTCAAGCATCTGGGCAGTTACTTCTCACTGTGGGTTCAATTTCCATTGCAATATAATGTCCTTCACCTCTTTGTAACAGCACAACCATGGCTAGAGGTAGAGAAAAACCTTTCATGAAATATCAGGACATCTTAACACATCCATTGGAGAGAACTACACCATTCATACACCAGCATTACTTGTACTCTGTGTAATGTCTGACTGTTGAACAGTGGACACATTGTGGACTGCAGTGCAGCACAAAATGAACAATGCTGGAATCCATAGAACAACTCAGTGTCTTCTGCTTCCACCACCTAGCTCCACTCACATGAACGGTGAAATCGATCCTCAAATGGCTTTTTAAGAATTAAATTAGCTTTATAGTAATAAACAAGATTATGCAAACTTAATAACAGCACACTGGCCTAAAATTGCCAAGCTAGTTTTGAAGAACAGAGGCCTGTTCAGTGATGATTGTGTTACATTTACTCCCTGACAGGCTGGAGATGGCTGGAGTGCAGAGGCAACAGGAGACTGGGGAGCTGAGGAGAGCTGGGAGTCAGTAGATGGAGGCCAGAGTAAGTCCTTCAGATGGGTTACTTCATCAGAAACTAATTTCTTTGTTTGTTCAGCGTGCACAGCAAACAAATCCAACGTTCTGTGTATGTTTTACTGTGTAATATCAAGACATTCTGCATCACTTTGTTTTCAGTTCTCTGTACCAAAATCTATAGTTTCAACTTCTTTATTGACCGTGATGTAATGTTAGCTGGACACAAATTAAATATGATCGTATAAAAGTGTAATACGAAATCACTGAACCACCTGTTTGTTGTTGCCCAGGTCTCAGCAAGGCAGAGCTGTCCAAAAAGAAACGAGAGGAGAGAAGGAAAGAGCTGGAAGCAAAACGAGCTGAGCGTAAAGCTGCTAAAGGTCCTCTCAAACTGGGTGCACGCAAGCTAGACTGAGGAGGGTGGAGCTGGAGAGGGAGGAACATGGACCTCTGTGACTGAACAGAGCAGCAGATGGAGGATTGACATTCCACGAGTAAAGGACCAGGAAGAAAAGCAGTGAAGAAAACTGAACAGTCCCTGTAATGGAGGAAGCTCTGTGGCTGAGCAGAGGAAAATGTTGCTGTTGGTCAGTAGATGACTCTTGGGTTTGGGATTTTCTCTTTCTTTATTAAAGAACTGACAGGTGGGAGAAAATCCAGAAGAGACATGAAGCACCACAGAGCAGCAGAGGCCTGACTGATTTGACAAAATGTCCCTTTTTTTGTTTTGTTTTGTTTTTTTATTCATAACTCATAAAGTTGCCGTTGTAAAGTAAATGTATATAACTGGTGCATCTTGTCTTAACAGAAATGACACTTTTTTTAAAAAAGGAGAAATCTATATATTAGTTGTTCTGAATCAAACTTATTATACTGAATGTTTTTCAGTACATACTGTATGCACACACACACACACACACACACACACACACACACACACACACAGGCACTCACACAGTGGATACGAATGTTTTAGTTCAGCTGTCACTTACAGATTTAAGATGTAAAATCAGTCCATGCATGCACCTGTGTATTTTTGTGGCCTTTCAAAAGGCTTCATGGCAAGAAATGACAAATGTGTTGACTTTACTTTGCACATACAACACTGTATTCTACTGAACTGGCCTGACAGGTTACACATTTGACTGGTGTCAGATCTGTAAATGAGAAACATGCACTTCAGACACATTTTAAAGCAGCTGGGCCACAGAGAGAAGTTAAATTGAAGATGGGAATCAATTTGTGTGTTTACCTGATGTTTTCCTGTCTCCTCGGAGTCGTGCTGTGGTGGAGGGTTTAGGAAATCAAAGGAGTTTTGTGTTGAAGTCTTCAGAAGGTCTTGTCATTTATTTGTGTCTGTATAATCCTGCAGAGCTCATTAAAGTGAGATCACGTGAGGAAGTTAACACATACCCGTGAATAATTTTAGTCAGTAAGGGTGTGGTATGGCTAAACGAGGAGCTTCTTGTACTCTTTAATTTGTGCCTTTATTCGGTTGCAGATCTGCTCTGTAAAATCACACCCAACTCCAAATTACTAGAGGAAAATCTCCGAAGTGAACCTGTACTGTCTGAAAGCATCAGATTCTGTGTTTTGATCAAACCTTTCAGCGTGACCTCATATCGCCTGTCTGTGTTGGGTATGGTCCTAGTAGGTTTGGTGTAACTAGCCATGCAAAATGCTTTATAGACGAGCCAGCTGACACAATCACAAACAGCCATCACCTCTGGAGCTAATGTCTGGTTTGGGGTGGTCGGGTCGGGTCATGCAAGGAACTGTGCTGCGTTAGTCTGAAGAAGGCTGGATGCATTATATTACAGAGAGTCCAAATCATGTAGCATGTGAGCTTTTCTGAAATAAAAAAACAACAAATATTACTTGCATTTCTTCTTTACNATTATATTACAGAGAGTCCAAATCATGTAGCATGTGAGCTTTTCTGAAATAAAAAAACAACAAATATTACTTGCATTTCTTCTTTACGTTTGACCGCCATCTTGTCACTTTTAAATAACCATGTGTTAAAATCAGTTATAATGCATGAATGCAGATCCATTTACTGGATGAGCTCTGTAAGACAAAGTTAGGGCTTCTTAGCCTTATGTTTTTATTTGCTCACATAATCAATTTTGATCTTGCTCTTCCTTTAAATAGTTAAGTATCCAATCTTGAAATGTCTGCTGTTTGTGTTGCTAGGTAACATTTAACCAGATAGGCTGCATGGTTTCACGAGACGTTTTAGACTGCTCTGTAGTGTTACACCACTATGAAATTTGCTCTAAGGTTAGAAGGTTAGACAGTTTCACAGAAATAATCTTTAAATTTGCTTCAAAAGTAAAAAAGTGAGCCACTGAGGCTAACTTAGCGCTAACGCGGAGCTGTGTTTCCATGGTAATGCTCAGTGAAACCTAGTGATGCAACGTAGCACCAACTGACAAAAGGAGTTTGTTGGTTACTGATAATATTGTGGACAATGAAAAGGGAAAACTTGCTGGAGATTGGTGCAGTTGCTTTACAAGTCTTTATTTGTTTAGTTCTCTTTTTTGTAGTTGAAACTTAAATTTTTATATCAGTTATTTAATAAAGTGAAAATTCAATATATTCTTCTGTCATTACACATAATGTGAAATATTTTAAACCGTTTTTTGCTCTGATTTTGATGAATATGACTTCTAGCTCATGAAAATTTGAAATCCAGACTCTAAAAATATTAAAACATTTCTTAAAATCACTTTAAAAAAAAAAATAAATAAAAAAAAATACAATACAGTGCGGTGTGGCATGGAGACGGTCAGCCTGTAGCACTGCTGAGGTGTTACAGAAGTCCAGGTTGCTTTGGCCTTTAGCTCATCTGTCTTTTGCTTTTATTTTATTTTAGCACTACTGAGATACTGTAGTCAGTTTAACTTTGAGAAACCATCATAGTGTAACCAGACACTTGGCAAAGTTAGACATAAAAACAGAAGTCAAAAAACATCTAGAGTACTTTCAGTTGTCCACAAGATGTCCTCTTTGTGAAAGCATTACATTAAGATATCCTGTATATTCATGAGTGACATCAGAATTTCATCTGTGGAGAATTATTTACAAAAAAATATAGTTACACAGATAGATGGATATAATAGTTTTATGGAGGCTTTAGACTGGCCTCAACATTTCTAAAATACTNAGCAAAGTATGTTAAAACCAGAGTTCTCTCTATCTTTTGACCTGCAACATCACGATAGTACTTTGTGCTGCACAACTAACCTGGTACACAGAGTCTGAAGACCAGGTTTTGCTAAATAGCCATGCCCTCAGATTTCCGTGGAACAAGAATTTACCAACCTCAACGGTCTTTAGATTTAGTTTAGATTAAATAGGATGTATTTTTTGTCCATTGATGGGCATGTCCTAGTCACATAAAATTACTTTCTGTGTCACAGACACCGTTGTGAACCTTTTAAGTCAACCTGAGAGTGTTCACTGTATATTTCATTTAATCAAAGCAAAGCAGACAGAGATGGTGTACAGATGTGATATGATCAAAACTCAAATCACAATAACTACAAAAGGCATATAAAACACAAAAATTGCAAACAAGAACAAGATTGAGAATCTCCAGCCACCAATGCAGGGGTCAGTTTCACAAAGCAGGTTCAATAAACTGTTAATCTACTCAGAAACAGGAAACTCTGAGTTTCCTTCATTTCAGGGTTAACAGACTCACCTGCTTTGTGAAACGGACCCCGGATGATTGAAAAAACCAAGTTATTCCATTACATGGCGAAACAAAAATTAAAAACGTAGCAGCTGCATACATGTACAAAATTTAATTCCCATTCAATACCTGTCAGGATTTTTGACTTTAGCATTTAGTCTTTTAATACAAATACTGATTTCAAAATTGTATTAAATCCTGCATGTCTTGATGTTAAAAATAAGAGTTAAAAACAAGTTTCCAAATCTGATTAAATATGAATTAAAGTTGCCAAACCTAAGACTAAGGATAACATGTTCAGAAATTCACATACATTTTGATAAAATGTTTAACAACCATACTCTGATATTGAATAGATGTAATAAAACTGTAAAGATGCATTAAATCATAGGTAACAGGTTATTTTATATATGACATATCAACATATGATATTTGATTAGATGTTAAATGATTATAATCCATCAATACATTTGTAAAACTGAAAATGAAAGATTAAAAAAATACTCCAACCAAGAGCAAAAACAAATCAATCTCAGGCAACTGAAGAAAGCAAAAGATCAAAGTTCATTTCCAAACTTATTCACTGTGGTATCATTGGACTCATTGTCTGCTTGGTCAGAGGTTGTGGACTGGCTGGTTTCAGTGGTGTTCTGGTGAGATAGAGAGAGAGAGAGAATAAAGTCTTATTCTTGCAGTTACGCATTTTTATTTATTATTTTTGTTTTTGTATAGTCACTTTCCTAAAACATTCCTTCATTCTACTGTATTTATTTTTCCATATATACATATTTATACATATGCTATGTCCACCCATCAGCCACTAAACTTAAAGCACCTGTCTAATATTTTTGTTTGTCCCCCTCATGTTGTCAAAGCAGCCTTTAATGACATGACCCTATCAGTGTTTCACCTATTGCATCCTGTCATACCAAGATCAACTCACAAGGCCTTCCAATGGGAGATGCTCTGAGCCATGTGTTTTTTATATATATATATTTTTTGCAATGTTTTCTTTATGTGGCTCTGTCGCAATCAAATAATTTCGACGAGATTCAGAGACACATTCCAGATATTTGTTGTTCAAAGCAGAAAAAAATTCTAATACTTTTAAGAGATCATCTCCTTATTTCAGGATGTGTTTTACTTACTTTTATAAATGATAGATTTCAACATTTCATTTTCTGTAAACATGTGGAAAATTTACAAAAACTGTTTCTTCTTTGTCTTTGTAGGTGACTGTAGATTAATGGGGGAGGGGCTAGTTTTGTTCAGTTTAAAATAAATCCAGATAAATGTAAAGTCTGGAAGAAAGTTAAAGCATTTGAAGATTTTCTGAAATGACTGGATATATTGTAAGATATTTTTCTCAGTGTGCTTGTGTTAGGGCTGACTTACAGACCTGAGAAATTGCAAATCTTGATGTTTAAACATCCTACTTGTGATTCATTGAATGAGACAATCACATTCTAATTTTTCAGTTTAAAGTTTTGTTTTTACACTTTAAAGTACATAATCCTGATTTTTCTCCTAAAGACCCAAAAGACTGTCAACCTTGACTGCCAGACATCCAATCAGTGATTCTACAGTTCTGTATTGGAGGCTGGTACACAGACCTGATGGGTGTCTCTCAGATTAGAAACACTGCAGTCACAGATGAGCTGACTGTTTGCAGCTGCATGTTGATCTTTGCTAAACCTAACTCACTCACTTTCTGATGTGTTTCTTTTAAAGACACATTGTTAATCAAACCAACATTTCTGGCAGCTTTTCACAGTGACCCTCCAGTGTGTTGTAGATTTGTCCACAGCTCACACTACAGTGTCAGATTAATGACAACTCCTGCTCAAGTGACTTTAACATTCACACAGTAGTTGTTTGACTGTCAGTAAATAGTTACAAAGGAGATGGAGTGTGGGAAACAACCTAAATTGTACAAATTATAGTGTGTTGTAATGACATACTGTGAAAAAAGCGACGAATGTTTCTAACGAAGCGTGACCAGGCCTTCACAGTAGGAGGAACCTTCAGGAAGAGGCACAGGATTAGTGAGACGTAATGTGAAACACCACTGATGTCAGATTTACATTTGATGTAAAAATGTTTCACTGTACAACACAAATAAATATGATTTTGTATCACAGCTAGATTTTACTACTTCTAAATTCTGAGTTCTATTAATATGTGCATAAACACAGCTGATAAATTGTTATTTGGGATTTTTAGGCGAACAAGCAATGGCTGATCAGTTTGAAGAGGCTTTTATCATCTAATCCAACACAGAGCCTCCAGAGAGGTACAGTCCTCTCATCACAAAATGAAAGCAATAACTAATGCATGCTACATTTACAACATGTTCAGCTGTTTACAACATCCCCACAGCTTTTCATTGAAATAATAGCTGAACTCAATCAATACAAAGTTCAACACTCCAATATTATGGTTCAGAAAACTTGAAAGTTTGAAGAAAATTCCAGGTGAAAGAAAAGTGTACAAACAGTCCTGTGTTAATTAGCTCATTTTGTGAGAAATANTATGGAGGCTTTAGACTGGCCTCAACATTTCTAAAATACTAAATACAACTGTGCTCCAGTTAGTAGCTCAGTCAAACCAGATGGAGCCTCAATTACATCATTAGAAGATCACCTAGTTTTGTGTTTTTTGGTATTCATTATAGCCTGATTTTGTGTCTTTTTGTCTGAAGTTTGACCTAAGAAGTGGACAATGAAGCAAGAAAAGTGGTTTAGCAAAGTATGTTAAAACCAGAGTTTTCAGTATTTTTTAACCTGCGACATCACGATAGAAGAAGAAGCTTTTTTGTCATTGTACAAAAATTACATTGAAATTTTGTGTGTCACTATCTTTGCAGCAGCTAACATGGTCACAAGAAAAAAGTTTTAAAAATGATATAAATAATAAAATAGCAATATAATATAAAATAAATACTATATTAAAAATTATAGTACTTTATGCTGCACAACTAACCTGGTACACAGAGTCTGAAGACCAGGTTTTGCTAAATAGCCACGCCCTCAGATTTCCATGGAAAAAGAATTTACCAACCTCAACGGTCTTTACCAGTTTAGATTAAATAAGATGTCTTTTTTGTCCATTGATGGACATGGCCTAGTCACACAAATCTACTTTCACACCAGTTGCAGACACAGTTGTGAACCTATTACGTAAACCTGCTTGTATTGAGGTAAAAAAAAAAAAAACAACAACAAAAAAAACAATAGAGTGTTTGCTGTGTATTTTATTTAATCAAAGCAAAGCAGACAGAGATGGTGTAGAGACGTGATATGATCAAAACTTAAATCACAATAACTACAAAAGGCATATAAAAAACAAAAATTACGAACAAGAACAAGATTGAGAATCTCCAGCCACCAATGCAGGGGTCAGTTTCACAAAGCAGGTTCAACAAACTGTTGATCTACTCAGAAACAGGAAACTCTGACTTTTCCTCATTTCAGGGTTAACAGACTCAGAGTTTTCACAAAACCTGCTTTGTGAAACGGACCCCGGATGATTGAAAAAACCAAGTTATTCCATTACATGGCGAAACAAAAATTAAAAACGTAGCAGCTGCATACATGTACAAAATTTAATTCCCATTCAATACCTGTCAGGATTTTTGACTTTAGCATTTAGTCTTTTAATACAAATACTGATTTCAAAATTGTATTAAATCCTGCATGTCTTGATGTTAAAAATAAGAGTTAAAAACAAGTTTCCAAATCTGATTAAATATGAATTAAAGTTGCCAAACCTAAGACTAAGGATAACATGTTCAGAAATTCACATACATTTTGATAAAATGTTTAACAACCATACTCTGATATTGAATAGATGTAATAAAACTGTAAAGATGCATTAAATCATAGGTAACAGGTTATTTTATATATGACATATCAACATATGATATTTGATTAGATGTTAAATGATTATAATCCATCAATACATTTGTAAAACTGAAAATGAAAGATTAAAAAAATACTCCAACCAAGAGCAAAAACAAATCAATCTCAGGCAACTGAAGAAAGCAAAAGATCAAAGTTCATTTCCAAACTTATTCACTGTGGTATCATTGGACTCATTGTCTGCTTGGTCAGAGGTTGTGGACTGGCTGGTTTCAGTGGTGTTCTGGTGAGATAGAGAGAGAGAGAGAATAAAGTCTTATTCTTGCAGTTACGCATTTTTATTTATTATTTTTGTTTTTGTATAGTCACTTTCCTAAAACATTCCTTCATTCTACTGTATTTATTTTTCCATATATACATATTTATACATATGCTATGTCCACCCATCAGCCACTAAACTTAAAGCACCTGTCTAATATTTTTGTTTGTCCCCCTCATGTTGTCAAAGCAGCCTTTAATGACATGACCCTATCAGTGTTTCACCTATTGCATCCTGTCATACCAAGATCAACTCACAAGGCCTTCCAATGGGAGATGCTCTGAGCCATGTGTTTTTTATATATATATATTTTTTGCAATGTTTTCTTTATGTGGCTCTGTCGCAATCAAATAATTTCGACGAGATTCAGAGACACATTCCAGATATTTGTTGTTCAAAGCAGAAAAAAATTCTAATACTTTTAAGAGATCATCTCCTTATTTCAGGATGTGTTTTACTTACTTTTATAAATGATAGATTTCAACATTTCATTTTCTGTAAACATGTGGAAAATTTACAAAAACTGTTTCTTCTTTGTCTTTGTAGGTGACTGTAGATTAATGGGGGAGGGGCTAGTTTTGTTCAGTTTAAAATAAATCCAGATAAATGTAAAGTCTGGAAGAAAGTTAAAGCATTTGAAGATTTTCTGAAATGACTGGATATATTGTAAGATATTTTTCTCAGTGTGCTTGTGTTAGGGCTGGCTTACAGACCTGAGAAATTGCAAATCTTGATGTTTAAANTTTTTTTTTTTTTTTTTTTAAATCACTAGTGCTGCTTCTGTCCTTTTGGGTTATAATCACAAAACTGGACTATGTAGAAAAACAAACCATTCAGCAAAGAATACATTGACCAATAGTCAGGAGGTCATATGAAACCCAAAACATTCTATACTGTAAACAAATATTGCGGAAAAGTGGTACTTTTAGTATGTATGTATGTATGTATGTATGTATGTATGTATGTATGTGAGTGTGTGTGTGTGTGTGTGTGACCCTCCATCCTTATAGACTGTAAGCGCCCAGAACAGTAGCTACTGAACCAGGAGACACAGGTTTCAGAAAGACCAATATTTCTTAGCATTTCTAGCAAGATGGGGTGGTCAACAGAATCAGAAGCTTTAGATAGATCAACAAACACAGCAGCACAGTATTCCTTGTTGTCAAGGTTAACCACTTTCACTGTGGCAATGATGCAACTGTGGCCTGATCTCAAGCCAGACTGTTGAGGGTTGAAGGCTTTGTAGGTTTCTAGATGGCCTACAAGCTGTTTGTTGATAAGTTTTTTTTGTAAGAGACAGATTTTAACGTCTGTGTAACATGAATATAACTGCAGTTGTTTTGTGTTCATTGACAATCACAAGTTCACATGGCAGAGTTTTCTACGAGGACTGGACTCTTTCAATTGTCTTCCAGTCTCTACAGTTCTGTAATGGAGGCTGGTACACAGACCTGATGAGTGTCTCTCAGATTAGAAACACTGCAGTCACAGATGAACCAACTGCCTGTAGGTGCTTGTTGATGACTGACTTGGTGATCTTTGCTTTACCTGGCTCACTCACTTTATGATTTGCTTCTATTAAAAAGCAATCATTGTAGCCCAGTTAGTTTGCGGGCAGTATTATCATATGACAAAATGTGGAGGTTAACATCCAAACAGGTGTAATCAACTTTTTTGCACCCCATAAGTAGTTTATTCAATTCACTTGATGTAATTTCTAAAAATATCATTAGATTTTGTTTGTAGGTCATGCTTTACATGCAGTAACAAGCTTCACAGTTTTGATCATTTCTACTCAGCTAATGCATAATAATTATTCCTGCAGTTCTTTTGAAAACATAATTTTAACTTTGCATGTAAATAGTCGCAAAGAGCGCTGAGACTTGATTTAATACTAATATTTGAGAATAACTAGTTTACCTAATTTTGTACTTACATAAATCATCTTATAGCATTTTTACAAACTGAAATGTAGAAGTGTCTTTCCTACAAATCTTAGATTTAGATGTATTTTAATGTAAAGGCATTAGCAATTGTTATTGTTTAGGAATTTACTTTAACTGTGAAGCTTCAATTAAGAAGTTATAGCTTGGTTCACTATTGGTAATCTGACAAAGCTTAACAAACCACCTCTCAAAATAGCAAGGTTGCAAGCTATTGTGTTGTCTTTTATCATGTCAATGTTAGCAAGTCTAATTTAAAAAAAAAAAAAAAAAACAGCAACAAATAGACTATTATTTTCATGTCATTAGTTTTGGGTTTTTTGTTTGTTTGTTTTTCAAATTACATTTTTATACTCACTCATTTCCTCGACCAAAAAAATATTTTTCTATGTACTCAAAATGTGCTATCACACACTCATTACAGCACAGTTTTGTTTTTTTGTTTTTTGTCTTGAGCAGCAAACAAGAAATGAATATTAATCATATTAGGAGAGCAGTGAGTGGATCATGGAAGGGGGTGAGTCATTTAGTTTAATAGTTTAAGAAATAAAAGCAAATGTTTAACTATTATCAGATGTATTAATGACCCATTTCTTAGAATCTAAAATGCAATAAATATCAATGAATTAGAGATATTCTTCTTCTCTCGGCCCCACTACCTCTTCACAAAGGTGTCCCCCAAGGTTCCATACTGGGCCCAACACTATTCAACATTTACATTATCAACATAACCCATGCTGTAGACAACGCCCACATTCATCTGTAAGCCGACGATACCATTGTTTATACATCTAGCCCCTCTCTCAATGATGCATTGTCCAATCTGCAAACTGCATTCAGTAACATCCAACATGCCTTCCCAGACCTTCTGTTATCACTAAACACAAAAAAACAAAATGTATGATCTTCAATAAAAACCTTCCACAGATCCAGTCCCCAATTAACATCATCTCCTTGGATGGATCTATAATCGAATTCATCAATAACTACAAATATTTAGGTATCTGGCTCGACCCCTGCCTCTCTTTTGAAACCCACATCAACTCTCTGCTCGCTAAAGTCAAAAATAGAATTGGTTTTCTGTATCGTAATAAATCCTCATTTACACAAACACAAACACTTCCTGGTCAAAATGACAGTACTTCCGATGTTTGACTATGGTGACATACTTTATAGATCCACATCCAAATCCCTCCTCCATAAACTGGACACTATCTACCACACTGACATCCGTTTTGTCAATGGTGCCCCCTTCACAACTCACCACTGCACTCTGTACAGCCTAGTTAACTGGCCCTCTCTTCACTCCCGCAGGCAAACCCATTGGTATTTGTTCATTTATAAAACTATCATAGGTCAAACTCCGGCATACCTACGTTCACTACTCATCACCTGTCACATCAGCCGCTCACTTCGCAACAGCAACCTCATCCACCTCCTCATCCCCAAAGCCCACACTGTCTTTGGCCGCTATTCGTTTCAGTTTTCTACAGCTCTCGACTGGAACCAGTTACAAAAAACACTCAAACTCAGTGTCTTTATACCTTTATCTTCTTTTAAAAATATGGTGAAGGAACTATTTATTGAGTCCTCTACCTGCTTTTAGTGTATTTTATCTTCAAAGCCTTTTATTGTTATGTTTTGTTTGTGTATTGTTTTTTATGGATGTATTGTATTTTCTGCTCTGTGCTGCGTCTTGGCCAGGTCGTTAGTGTAAATAAGAATCTGTTCTAAATTAACCCACCTGGTTAAATAAAGGAAAAACAAATAAAACAAAATTACACACAAGGTTTGATTAAATCAGAGTTTATTTCCTGTAATACAATATGTCCAACTAGGTATTGGTCCCTTTTTATGCGAATGTGAAACTGTTATATGTATTTATATATGTGAAGTAAACTTACCTGGTCTGTCTCTTCTGAGCTGTGATTTGTCCTGCAAAGTCCTGTGTCTCCAGCAGGGAATGAGTGTTGGTGATATTTAGTTGGAAACTTGGTCGAGTTTTTCAAAATGTCAAACTCATTTTGCAGGTTTTTTTTGTTTTGATCCTTGAACTGTATGGTTAGGTTCAAACTCCTTGATTTACGGGCAAGATCACTGTCCCAGGCTTCATCTCTAAATAGAGATGAGATGTCATCACAAGAGATGGAAGTCCTTTGATTCATGTCTTTCATCTGAGTGTATCAGGAAAAACAAAAGAGACAATATCATTAATAAAAGCAAAGGGATTAAGAGACCCCAAAGTTCTGATTTAGCCACTTATTTGCTGATGATCCAGCAAAAAACTATCATATAGCGTTCGGATAAGGACCCAAGTGTGAACACCACAAGTCGGCAGGTGAAAGTAATAAAATATAAGTTTAACCAAAACCTAACAGGGTAAACAAAGGCAGGGGAGAAAACATGACACAGCTGGATAATCTAGGGAAAATACCAGAAAGTCTGACATAGCCAGACTTTGTTTGAGTAAGTCGCCTCAAAAAGCACTGTGATGGATCAGTGACCTGTCCAGGGTGTGCATTGTCTTTGTCCTAAATCAGCTGGGATTGACTGATACCCTACAGAGGATTAAGTTGTGTATAGAAAATGGATGCATAGCTAGATGACTTGACAAAAACTAAAACCCCAGGCAGTGCTAATGGGTATCATGAGAGTCAACTTTTGTTAGGCTTGTTCAAGGTGAACTGCACCTCGCCTGGAAAGTGGCTGAGAGTACACAGCAGCAGGAGGCTCAGAGTTGAAAGTCGACAGTAAAGACAGGTAGTTTTCAGCAAATTTCAGTCTGTACAGGAACTGATAGAAACAAACTGATTTATTAAAATATTCTCAGATGAATACATGTGTTTCACACAGTCTGCAATAGTTTTTAGTATGACAGGGCAGCCTTCAAAAATGCTGTACAGGTAATCTGTGATATCTGTTTATCGTGTTTATCATGAATTCTTTTGCAAATCAGCATCAGATCATTTTGGCATTGTACATAAATCAGGAGACCAAACTTGTGCCTCTCAAACTACGTAAACACAGACAAAACAGCGCTAAAAAGGCAAATAATCGTAGTAAATACAGAACAACAGCTTTTACCACGGATCCATCAGATATTCAGACTGTCAGGGCTGAAATTTCTGTATAGATGTTAATTTAACAATCTTCATTGTCCTTAGCAGAATTGTTGTTTGTTGTTAAATACCTAAAGAACTAAATCAGCCCAGTGTTAAGATACTAGGACTACATATTGTCTGTAGTTTATGATGTTTGATTTAATGTATTCAGATTCTCTGGCTAATAAACATTAACCACACATGTAGAATAAAACACCACTTAATCCTCACTAGGGTCGCGGGGGGGCTGGAGTCTATCCCAGCTGACTTAGGGCGAAGGAACCCTGGACAGGTCACCAGTCTATCACAGGGCTACACTTGGAGACAGACAACCAAGCACACTCACATTCACACCTACGGACAATTTAGAATCACCAATTAACCTCAGCATGTTTTTTGGACTGTGGGAGGAAGAACCAGAGAACCTGGAGAGAACCCACGCTGCACGGGGAGAACATGCAAACTAAAACAGAAAGACAGAAAGATCCCTAGCGTCCTAACCAGGATGTGACCCGGCAACCTTCTAGCTGAGAGGTGACGGTGCTAACCGCCATGCAGCCCCACCTTAAAAAATCAATATATACAGTCATGGAAAAAATTATTAGACCCCCCTTGTTTTCATTCTAACAGGCTAATAATATACATTCTAATGGGCGCTGCAGGAGACTTTGATTTGCCATTAAAGTTGATGAGCTGTCGCAGCCTCAGCTCATACTTTGTATGGCTGTATATGGACATGTGCAGACATGCTGTGTCATTTGGTCATCTACACAAAAAACCAAAGGACCTACAGCTTTAAAAAATGACATTGAGGGCTTTCAAACAAGATTTACCACAAAAATATGCTGTTTTTACACACATTTGGTCAAAATTGTGGCTGTATGGGAGAGTGAAAGCGAGTGAAACTGAGTAAGACTCTCAGGTCTCTCAGCCAGGGGCATGAAGAAGGATGACATCATCACCTGCAGCTTCGATCCTGATTGGCAGCTCAGTGCAGCTGGTCATGTGACTCACTGACAGGCTGAGGCTGACAAGAGAGAGAAAAATGACTCCTTCAACTGAAAGCCGGTTTAAATTGTGTCAAAATGGAGGTCAGACGGGCATGAGGGTCCAACGCAGACCGAGGACCCGACAACACTTCTTGCAGCTTTAATTTTTCTGACGAACGCAAAACCCTTAATTTGACGCCCCTTAACACGCTCAAAAACTCACCAAAATTGGCCGATTCGGACATGCGTATGTCCGAATCGGCGAAAAATTTGATAAAATGAAAAAAACCACAAACAAGCTCTCTAGCGCCACCTAGTTACAGAAAAACACACTAAAATGGTCCTAGCACCCAGTAGGAATGTCGTACAGAGATCAAACCAACACCAAAACGTTCGTCTCGATGAGACCCACAAATCTCACGCTGACACCTCTGACCTATCTCAAACAGGAAGTCTGCAATTTGCCTTTCAAAGTAAGAAAATCTGTGAAAACATCTTTTGGGAAAAAAATTATCTTGTCTGACACTGTAAATCGTACCAACTTGAAAATCGCACAAGAGACAGACAAGGCCTTGATGTACAAAAGTTCTGAAGGGATTTGGCGTTTCTCAGCTGGTTTTCGAATGGCGAGCCGTGAAAGTTGATGAGCTCTAGCAGCCTCGGCTCATACTTTGTGTGGCTGCCTATAGGACATGTGCAGACATGCTGTGACATAGGCTTACAGACCGGAGGCGTTTCAAACCATCAATCCCGACGGTTATTATGGGAAACGTAAATGCCTTGCAGAACAAGATGGACGAGCTGTCGGTGCTGATCAACCAGCGTGTCTACCGGGAATGCAGTTTGTTCATCCTCTCGGAATCGTGGCTAACCCAGCTAACACCGGACGCTAACGTGGACCTGCCGGGCTTCGCTACAGTGAGATACGAAAGCATGTGGAAAAAGCAGAGGTGGGGGTGTCATCATGTACGTGAACAACCGCTGGTGTAACCCAAGAAACGTTTCTGTCAAGGTGGTTCTGTGTTGTCGGGATTTAGAACTGTTAGCTGTTAGCCTGCGGCCATATTACTTGCCACGAGAGTTCAGTCACGGGATCGCGATGTGTGTTTACATCCCTGTGTTGTCTTGCTTATTCTTAGAATAAGCAGGCGAGGCGTGATTGCTGATCTACAGTCTTTTATTGAACTGCTGCTAACTAACAGTACCATGCTACCTGTCGGGCTCCGTACAACTCTCCTCGAACGGGGTTTCCCCAGCAACCCCCGTTACTGTGGCATTCTGGGTAATGAAGTTCTAAACACAGAACACTCATAACATCACATCTTTCCCCCTATAAAGAAATAATATTTACTCCTTTAAAACTAAGCCATATTAAAATGTTTGTTTTGTTTGGTGTTTTTTACTTCAACTTTGCCTTTTCTTTCAAGCACTGTAAATTTGTAAACAATTATCGTTTAAATTCTTGTCTGGAAAACAATAATGTGCAATCTTTGTGAACATCATAAAACTTAAAATCGTGTCAACATTTTTCCTGTACATAAACACATTTATAAAATCAAAAAGTTTTTAACAACTCTCAATCCGCCTCTTAGGTGGCTGAACATGTCTCTTGGATCTAGACAGTTTTTCAACAGCTGGAGATTTAGACAGTTTGGAAAGTCTAGCAGCAACTGGTGACACAGACGCTGCTGTCAGACCATAGTCAGTGTTATCAGGTTTGCTGCTAGGTAGCTCTTTGAAATCAGCTGATTCTTGCTGAACCATCTCCTGAGCTGCAGTGTCCTTCTCAGCCAGCTGTAGCTGAAGATCTGTGCGATTTCTCCTCAGAGATAATCCATTCTCCATTTGGATCCTATAGGAGCATGGAGCAACTTCTTCCTCCACCTGCCCCTGCTGTCCCTGATGTCTCCAGGCTTAAGCGTAGGCAGGTGTTTTACCATTCGGTCATACAGCTGTTTTTGTTTCACCTTTTGTTCCTTCTTTGCTTTTCTGACTTTGTGTGCCCCTTTAGGTGTCAGCAAGTCCTCATTTACTGGTAGGTTGGATCGAATGCGCCTACCCATCAGCATTTGGGCTGGTGACAGTCCGTTCTGTAGAGGTGCACTCCGGTAGATCAGTGAGCTTTTCTGAAAGTCATCTCTGTCCTTTGCTTTTTTCATCATGTTTTTCACTGTTTTCACAGAGCTTTCTGCCAAGCCATTGGACTTTGGATAGGTTGGACTCGATGTAAGGTGTTTAAACCCCCACTCTTTGGCAAAGGCAGCAAACTCACAGCTGGAAAACTGTGGTCCGTTGTCTGAAAACAGTTCACATGGAGCGCCATGTCTTGCCAAGTCAGTCTTGAGGTAGCTTATGACTGCTTTGCTAGATGTTGACTGAAGTGCTCCAACTTCAGGATAGTTTGAAAAGTAGTCGGTGACCACTATGTAACTCTTTCCCTCATAGTCAAATAGATCAGTTCCTACCTTGTAGTAAGGTCTGTGGGGCACTGGATGAGTCATCAGTGGCTCAGCTTGTTGTTTGGGCCTGTGGGTGCGACATAGTTCACATGACGCTGCTGTCTGGCTGATGTCTTGATTAATTCTTGGCCAGTACATTACTTCTCTCGCCCTACGTTTACACTTGAGTTCTCCGAGGTGGCCTCCATGTATTTTTTGAAGCCTTTCTTTACGTAGTCAGGATGGAATAACAAATTTGCTCCCCTTCAACACTATGCCATCCACCACGGTGAGCTCTGCTCTGCAATTCCAGTAGTCTTGTATTTTCACTGGGCAGTCCGTTTTGTTTTCAGGCCATCCTACCTGTATTGTGTGCTTGAGTTCTTTCATTGTTTCATCTGTGTTTGTCTCTCTCCGTATTTGTTCTGTTCTGTCAGCAGTTACTGGCAGAGATGTCACAATCATGTCGACATACGCCTGTATTTCTGCGCTTTTCTCGCTGTCCTCATATTCCTCCTTATCCACTGCTCTAGACAAGGTATCGGCTGTGTACATGTATTTTCCTTGTGTGTATATCATGTGCACATTGTACTTTTGCAGCCGGATTAACATGCACTGTATTCGTACAGGACAGTCATTCAGAGGTTTGGACATGATGGAGACCAAAGGTTTATGGTCGGTTTCTACTTCAAAAGTTCGGCCATAGATGTATTGATGGAAACGCTCACATGCATACATGCTGGCTAGCAGTTCCTTTTCAATTTGAGCGTACCTGGATTGGGCGCTTGTCAAGGCTCTGGATGCATAGGCTACAAGAAGCCACTGCTTGTCATGTAGCTGCAATAGCACAGCTCCCAGGCCATACTGGGGTGCATGTGCTGATATCCTGGCACTCTTCTCTGGGTCGTAGAACTTTAACACAGGCTCTTGTGTAAGAATCTCTTTCAGTTTCAGAAAACGTTGTTTTTGCTCATGGGACCAGATCCATTAATTCTTTTGTTCGAGAAGACTCCTGAGAGGTGCTGATTGGGCTGACAGCTGTGGGACAAACTTAGCGAGATAAGTGACCATACCTAGGAATCATCTGACCTCGTCTTTGTTCTTTGGTCTTTCCATGTTGTTGATCGCTGACCTTTTTCTCAGGTCTGGCTTCACCCCTTCTTCACTGACAACATCTCCCACAAAGGTAAGTGTTTTCACTCCAAACTCACATTTGTCTTTATTAAGTTTCAGATTCACCTCTCGTGTCTTGTCTATAGCACTTGTCTCAGTCTTTCGTCATGTTCTTCTCGAGTAGTCCCCCAGACTATAATGTCATCCATCATTGTCTCTACTCCTGATATGTGCTCAAAAATCATGTGAATGGTCTTATGGTAGACTTCAGGCGCTGACAAAATACCATATATCAGACGAAGAAACCTCTACCTGCCCTCAGGTGTGTTGAACGTGCACAGCCTCGAACTCTCCTTGTCGAGCCAGCTGCCAGAAACCTGATGAAGCATCTAGTTTGCTAAACCATTTAGCTCCAGCAAACTGTACCATGATTTCTTCTCTGGTTGGTAACTTGAAATGTTCTCTTTGGTTGCTTTGTTTAAGTCCCTTGGGTCCAAGCATGTTCTCAGAGCACCAGTTTTCTTTTGCAGAATAACTAGCGAGCTGACCCATTCAGTTGGCTCATCTATTTTCTTGATGACCTCTAATTTTTCCAGTTCATCTTTCAGTTTGTCCGGCAGTGCAAATGGGATTTTCCTGCAAGGATGCACAACAGGAGGGACAGTTTTATACACATGTATTTTGTGTTTTCCAGGCAGACATCCAAGTCCTTCAAAACAGTCTTTATACTCCTCCGTGAGTGAGTCTTGATCTTTTGCAGTACCTGGTGATGTCACTATGAACACTCTTTTGACCAAATCGAGCTTTGTACATGCACTGAGTCCTAGGATTGGTTGTACACTCATATCCACGATCAGTAGCTGTGCTCTTATCTGCCGACCTTTGTGTTTGAAGGTTGCGATGCATCCTCCTTTAAGAGGAACACAATCTCCAGTGTATCAAGTCACTTTTGTTTTTACAGGATGGATTTTGCTCTTTACAGTCAGTATTTTATAGTCTTCAAAAGATAGCAGGTTTACGTGGGCACCTGTATCTAACTTGAACGGTATCACAGTCTCGTTCACTTGGATTGGCACAATCCATTCCTCTTTTTCAGTTTTACAAGCCTGCACCCCATCCACAATGAACTCATCATCATCCTCTTTGTCCTCGTCTACTGTGTAAACTTTCTGTTTTGACGCAGCTTTGCAACATTTAGCATAGTAGCTGCTCTTTCCACAGCTGTTACAGTATTTTCCAAATGCAGGACATGATTTTGGCTTATGGCTGCCTCCACATTTACCACATTTAAACTCTGCAGATTTCTCTTTTTGTTTGGTAAATGTTCTGTTTTTCTTTCCTTCTTTATGTGTTGCGGGCACTGTAGTTTCACCTCTCCGAAGCTGTTTTGCTTGTGCTCGGGTGGTTTCTGCTGCTCTGCACATACTGACACACTTGTCCAGTGTAAGTCCAGTCTCTCTGAGCAGTCTATCTCTGAGTGCATTGTCCATCGCACCACAAACAATCTTGTCTCTTACAAGCAAGTCTCTCAGCATGCCAAACTCACATGTTTTACTAAATGTGTGTAACTCCGCTAGGTACTGATCAAAAGGTACTCCTTGCTTTTGGTCATGGGTGAAGAACTTACCTCTCAAAGGTCACATTCTGACTAGGCACAAAGTACTCCTCAACTTTGTCATCAGCTCTGCCAAAATCAGATTAGCTTCATCTAACTGAAAGCTATTATATATGTCCAGAGCATCTTCTCCTATAACATGTAAAAGGATGTGAGCTTTCAGCTTTTCATCATCACCCCCCTGCTCCACTTGCTGTTAGATATATATTGAATCTTTGCTTAAAATGTTTCCAGTCCTCAGCAAGATTACCAGTCAGTTGCATTGAAGTGGGCGGACTTAGCTTATCCATAGCTGTACGTCGTGGTACGGGGGCTTCCACAGCCCTCTGCTGTCGCTGGTTGTCCCCCAATCCGTGCACAAAATCCTCTTCTAAGTGTTCAATTCGTCCCCCGTCTCACTTCCACTGACGCTCGTAGCCATCACATGCCATAACGAAGTCTGTTAGCATGTTGCTCTTTTAGCACGTTTCACTCACGCGACCACAGACTTCTCATTTTTTCCTGTGGCTCCCCTGTGACAAATCTTTCTTCCGAATCTGCTCATGGCCACTTCTGACACCATGTGTTGTCTTGCTTATTCTTAGAATAAGCAGGCGAGGCGTGATTGCTGATCTTCAGTCTTTTATTGAACTGCTGCTAACTAACAGTACCATGCTACCTGTCGGGCTCCGTACAACTCTCCTCTAACGGGGTTTCCCCAGCANTGGTGGATTCTCTCTAAAACCTCAACAAAGTCAGTGATGGATGAAGAAGATTTATAACAACACAATAAACGTATTTAACAGTTTATTGAACAATTTCTGTCCCTTTCTCTGCAGTAACACAAACGTCTCATCTAAATACGTGGGCATCATCTCCAGAAGTGTTCTGCTGCATCAAGGATCTCCTGATGTCTACCAGCTGAGACCAAAGAAAAAGATCCTTGGAACTCTGACAAGAAAAACTGTTGGAGAAAGAAATGTGAACAAGATAAATAAAACCATCTTAGTTGTGGGAGAAACAGGAGCAGGAAAATCTTCTCTGATCAATGCTCTGGTCAACTACGCCGTGGGAGTGAAGTGGGAGGATGAGGTCTGGTTTCAGATCGTAGATGAGAAGGAGGAGAGAAGAAGTCAGACAGAAAGTCAGACATCAGATGTGATCGTATACCAGGTTTTTGGTTTTGAAGATGAAACTCTGCCCTACTCTCTGACCATCATCGATACTCCTGGATTTGGAGACACCAGAGGAGCTGAAAAAGATGACGTCATCAGTAAAAGGTTGTTGGACTTGTTTAGATCAGAAGATGGAGTTCATGAAGTCAATGCAGTGGGTCTGGTGCTGAAGGCGAGTGTTAATCGACTGAGTGACCGACTGATGTACGTCTTCAGTTCAGTGATGTCTCTGTTTGGAAAAAACCTGGAGGAAAACATCGTAGCTCTGATCACACACTCAGATGGAATGCCACCTGTAAACGCTCTTGAGGCTCTTGATGCTGCAAAAATCAAATGCGCCAGAAATGAGAAGGATCAGCCTGTTTACTTCCTGTTTAATAACCAACAGAAAAAACAGAGAGGCACAGAAGAGAAAACTAAAGTTGCTTTAAAGCATTCATGGGACATAACAAAGGAAGGAATGAGTGAGTTCACAGCCTTCCTGAACAGAACCGGACCTCAGAAGCTGGTGACAACAGTTGAAGTGTTGAATAAACGAGTCAGACTGGAAGCCTGCATCCAAAACCTGCAGGAGAGAATCATGTTTATTGAAGCAAAGCAGACAGAAATCAATCAGACTGAAGAAGCTCTGAAGGAACATGAAGAAGAGATGAAGAAGAACCAGAAGTTCACTGTGGAAGTTGATGAACCCTACAAAGATAAAGAACCTATTGATGGTGGGATGTGGGGGTTGGTGTTTTATGAAGGAGCTGTCTGCTGTACAGTCTGTGAAGAGAACTGTCACTATCCTGGATGTACAATGGTCTGGAAACCTGAAGACTGTGAGGTCATGAAAGGTGGACGCTGCACCTCATGTACCAACAAGTGTCCTGCATCAGATCATGTGAAAGAAAAGTGGAGATATGTGACCAAGACAAGGAGAGTGAAGAAGACTCTGATAGACATGAAACTGAAGTATGAAGAGAATCAGACAGAAAACCAGAAGAAGTCGAGTCTTTTGGAAAATCTGAAGAAAGAAATGGACCAGCTGACAGCAGATAAAACACGGTGGCTGGAGAAGGCCTACCAACATGTTGTCAGACTGAAGGAGATCGCTCTGGAAGCTGATTCAGTGTCCACTCATGTCCACCTGGACTTCCTGATTGAGAAGATGAAGGAGAAAGGAGACACAGAGAAGGTCCAGAAGCTGGAGGAGATGAAGAGAATGATGGATGAAGGAACCAGAGCAGCAGTGAAGTACGTTGTTGTTTCACAGAAATTAGTATAAAAGTCGGGAGACCATTAATGAACAAGTTGAAGAAGTAACATCATCAGTGAGAGCTGAGGAGGAAAGTTCTCACCTGATGTGACTCCAGGGGCCTCATTTATCATCAGTGTGTAGAAAAGGTTCTAAATTCTGTCGTACGAATGACATTTAGAGTGTGTATAAGTACAAACAAATCCCTATTTATCAAACATGCGTACGGGGGTCGTATGTACATCAGTGCTGATAAATCCTACTTGTTCTTAACCTCCGTGCTCGAGCACGTTGCCTTCAGGAACGCCTCCACATCACCACATAGGGCAACAACACGCCTCTTTATAAGCAAGTGAAGGTTTATTTTCCTCACCTGTCGTCATCATCGTGGCAAAAAGGGCAAAAAAAGAGGAACTTTTATGAAACTGAGATCGAGGTACTCGTCAGCGAGGTTGAAGCAAACCAGAAAATATTGTTTGGTGCGTGAAATGTTGTGATGCGCAGCGAAAGAAAGAATATTGCAGACCAGAAAACCACCGCAGTTATTTCTGTTGGTCAGAGGACAGATCGCTGGCAGACATAAAAAAAAAAAAAGTGCTTTGACGTTAAGCTCAGCGCCAAAAAACGCATCATAGCCCATAAAAGAGAACTGATGCAACTGGAGGAGGACGAGTTCATGCCAACGTCCACCCAGTGGATAACCCTGATCACTGCAGATGACATGTTTAATAACCAGACTAAGTCCAGCTGAAACATCTCCACTCTGTGACACTCACCGATAAGCCAGCCGTCCTCAGCAGCTCCTGCTTGGAGACCNGTCCAGTCTGTCAGTGAGCTTCATCTCCTGTCATTAACATCTGAACTGTGTCTGTGACTCAGTCTGAGGCGCTGCCTTTGTCCTGACTGTAATCTGGGGCTCACTTCCTCTTTGTGCTTCAGCTTTCAGGCGGCCTTGAGCCGACCCGTAGGAAGCGTGATGTCTGCCTTAATGTGACTTCACAAACACAGCTGCACACAGACAAACGTCTGCTGGTTGGTAGAGAGAGTTTCTGACCACGTTCCTCACAGATGCATCAGACTGATGTGCAGCGTTGATGACGTCACATTGCATCAGCTGTTTGTCCTGCAGCTGCTTCTGCTGCAGGAGCTGCAGGTTGTGCTGCAGCCGTCTGATTGGACTTCGTGGCTTCAGACCTTTTAGCTGCTTTCAGTGGAGCAACCTGCTGGCTGCTTCTGACCAAGAACATTCTGTAGTTTGTGTTTGAAAATACTGGATTACTGCTGCTCACTACTGAAGCAGAAGGAGGAGGAACCAGCTGGGAGGCCAGACACATGCTGTAAACAGCAGAACTGTCATGAAGCGTACACACTCATTCCAAGGAGTTCAACCATTTATTACACTTGGTGAGAACACGAGCAGATAGTACAGTCCAGCTGTTGCTGCTTCTCCAGCTTCATAACCACGCTGGTCTACATGTACCTCCTTTACCCATAAGCCTCTGCTTTGGTATGTCTCAGTCAGCTGTGGCCTGCAGTGACCTCTAATACTATAATACAGATAATCCCTGTAGAGAAGTGTCGTCATCAGCTGGTTTTATTGTGAACATTTATGTAGACGTGCATCCTGAACAAGATCCTGTTTACTGCAGTGAAACCAGGTTCCAAACTGACAACGTGCTGTTAAATGTAGAATGTACCATAAACAGCAATAATACTGCAGAATGTAATGCAGTCATCTGTGATGATGAACAGCTGTAGTGAAACATCTGGAATTAGAAAACATGTCTGTCATCTAACACACTGATAGAAAATATATTATTTTCTATTGTCACTGGTTGTATCTACTTTTAGAAACATATTGACAGTAAACTTGAATATAAGGTTTTATCTATTAAATAAAACTGGAATACATGAAATTACGATGAATTTGTGAATGTATTTTAAAGTCTTTTTATTTATTATTTATGTTTTGTAAAAATGGGAATTGATGTAAATTCACAGTTTATTTCTGTAATTTAATTCATATTTACTAGTATTTTAAAAATACTGACTAAAGCTGTAAAATAAATATTTCAAACATACATTTATTTATTTATTTTACATCTTTACAGGGTGAAGGGTGGTTCTGGAAACCCACTACCGGGCCTGGAACATTTACCGTCTGGTGAGTGCTCCTCTAACTTCTGGACACTTCTTAACCTTCTGTTTCACTTTGAACAGTCTTTGACTTTATGTCATGAAAG
>NW_007578686.1:193260-203611 GCF_000690725.1 Stegastes partitus
ATGAGTCAGGGCGCCCTCTGCTGGCCATACTGAACAGGGCTGTTGATGTTTGTTGTCATCACAGTAAAGTGTCTTTATTCTGGACACTGTTCCTCAGGTTCCTTAAAGCCAGACGGCTCTGATGACTCCTGGGACCTTGGGTCCAACAGACTCGTCCCCCTGTAGTCACAGAGCTGCATGACCAGTCATGTAAACGTTCCCCCGTGTAACCCTGAGGTCATCGTCCTTCTCCTCCTACACCTGGTCCAGGTGACCCTCTTTCCACCTCCACCTGGTTCTCTAGTGCCTTCACTAAATCCTGTCAGACCCGAGTCAATCCAGCAGCTACTCATACCTGCCTTGGTTGTGCTTTGCAAAGACCAACAATGCTCTCTCTTTGTATATATATATATATATATATATATATATACTACATGTGAGGCACCAGAGGAGGTTTAAAGTGGTGAATTCTGCCGTCTGTCACAACATGCATCCCGTGTTGTGCCAAATATGCCCTTCAACAATATGTGAAAGACAATCAGGTGGGTCAGGAGGATGTCCTGACCTCAGTCTTGCAGTCCTTCAGTGTCATTTGTCCTCACTAACTCAGTTTGTGTATCCTCTGTGTATTCCTTGTAGTCGTTGCAGTACTTAGCGTTGATTTGCTCTAGCTTTGTGTCCAAGCTCAGCCGGCCAATAATGTTTGTGTCTTTCCCAACACATGATGTGCTCCATGTGCAGTTCCATGTGTTTAGTGTTTGTCACTGGCCCCTGTGAGTTTCTGTGTTCTTGGTTTTCCATGTTTCAGTTTCCCTGGTTCACCAAGCCCTTGGGTCAGTTTGTTGTTTGCTCCCTCTCCCCAGTCCACTGCCCTGGGTACTTTGTTCTTTGGTCTCTGATCTCTGCACTTAGTAATTCCCTGATTATCTGGACCCATCATAGATCAGAATCAGAGATACTTTATTGATCAATGAGGAAAAGTTGCTTAAACGTACAATAAATAATCAGTTCGTTCATGTCGTAGCTGGTCTCCTTGTCCTCATTGGTGGATTCTCTCTAAAACCTCAACAAAGTCAGTGATGGATGAAGAAGATTTATAACAACACAATAAACGTATTTCTGTCCCTTTCTCTGCAGTAACAGTAACATCTCATCTAAATACGAGGACATCATCTCCAGAAGTGTTCTGCTGCATCCAGGACCTCCTGCTGTCTACCAGCTGAGAACAAAGAAAGAGAAGATTGGAACTCTGACAAGAAAAACTGTTGGAGAAAAAAATGTGAACCAGATCAATAAAACCATCTTAGTTGTGGGAGAAACAGGAGCAGGAAAATCTGCTCTGATCAATGCTCTGGTCAACTACGCCATGGGAGTGAAGTGGGAGGATGAGGTCTGGTTTCAGATCGTAGAGGAGGAGGAGAGAAGTCAGTCAGAAAGTCAGACATCAGATGTGATCGTATACCAGGTTTTTGGTTTTGAAGGTGAAGCTCTGNTGTTGACTGATAATCGATCAGGATCAATCACTGGAGCTTCCTCCGGTACAACTACATGTACTTTAGGTTCCTTCATGTCTGGATGATGTTTCAATCGTCCACCAGGTGGCGCCGTTCACCAGCCCCATCCATCCCTGCAGTGTCCACCTGCTGACAGCAGCAAGAACACATTTAGACTGTCGGACACCTGAAGTTATGAAGGGAGTCTGAAAACATCTGTGAAAAGACAAGAACATGACCAACTTGTGGTTTGGACTATTAGTGATTCAAACATTATAAACAAGTCAGTCACATGACAGAGTTCTGCTGTTTGAATACAAACCATAGACTGGATAGGAAAGATGATGTAGCTAGCGTGACGTCACCTGTTGGTTTCTGCACTGAGAAAACAAAACCAGGATTTTGTTGCTTTCCAGTTGACATCTTGGATTTTTGGAGACGAAAAAGATTGTGAGAAAGCGGAGCCGGAGAGCAGTGATTGGTCAGACTGACTGAGACCTGAGGACTCTCTGCCCGCCCACCTCTACCTGCTGCTGCTGCTAATAGGTTAGCCTCCATAAGTGGAGCTAAACTCTCCAGGTGAGTGTTAAAGTGTCTCAGTACCTGGTTGTTTTCTGTCCACATCTGGATGATGTTCCATCTAAAGCAGCGACCTGCGTTCCTGCAGCTGAAGCTGCTGTAAGTTCAGATCCTGTTTTACCATCAGAGACAGGATCTGACATCAAATGTTGGAATAATTCTGTGTTATGAGCCAATGATCATGAAAAGCATGAGAATGTTGTAAATATCCATTGCCTCTATTTTATCTAGTGAGTGTGAGATAAGGACAGCGGGTAGTCAAAACACCATGCCTAATCACACCCATTTGTGGGAGGTTGTCTTCTGTTTTCTGTATTTAAGAACCAACGCTTCATGCTTCTAGTCAGTCACTTGTTCAGACTCTGTGCTGTACATGTTGCTCCTGGCTGCAAGTACAACTTTGCTTTGACTGAAGAGACGACTCTGTGTGTTGATGTGAAGCAGTTAGGACTCCACTGAAGAATTTTCCTAATATTTTTATTTTAACATCTAACATCGTGTTTTAAGCTGTTCTGTAAATCTCAGGTTACGTTTCCTGACTCGTTAACGCTGATGCTACATCAGGTTTGTCAGCGTCATCAATGAGCTACCTGTTGTCTGTGACTAGTTCCCTGTAGGTCACAGCTGATCAATCAGAACGGATCGATAACGTGATTACAGGCTGTGAACTGCTGCCGTCTCAGGGCAGACAGGAAGGATGAGCAGAAACTAAACCAAGCTGCCGCTACACCACAGAACCCTGATCAGCTCATGTCTCTGTTCTCTGCTCATCTCACTGAGACAAATATCTGCTGAAATGATTCCTTCTCTTCCAGAAGCAGTGAAGCTNAAGTTTTTTGAATCCTTTTGGGCATCTGTGTCTGTCCATATCCTACAGTCATTAGGATCAGGGTTCTCTAATTCAGAATCAGAATCAGAAAGCTTTACTGTCAGTGCACCAAGAAGCACAATGAAATGTGCTGTGCTTAAAATAACACTATGCATCGCGCACACACACACACACACACCCACACACACACACACTCCTCATTTACTTGTGCATCAACAAATAACAATAAAAGCATAAAAAATGAACAGCAGTGAGTTTGTGCAAACATTGTAGTGTCCACATTTATTGCCCACTATAGTGACCACGGGGATTGGACCTGTGGGGTGTCGGGGTCGTGGTCAGTCTGAGTTCAGTACTGTGATGGATCTTGGTAAGAAGCTGTCTTTTAGTCTGCATTTGTGGCCTTTGATGCATCTGTAGCTCCTGCCAGAAGGTAGCAGAGTGACGAGGAGGTGAGTTCTGTCTCCTATGGTGCTGCTGGCTCTGCAGAGGCAGGGGGTTGTAAAGATGTCCTCCAGTGGGGGTAGTGGCAGTCCAGTCATGTGCTGACATGTCTTCATCACTCTCTGGAGATTGTTCTGGTCAGTAACTGTGCAGTTGGCATCCCACACTGGTGCTGTATGTGAGTACTGACCCGATGGAGCACTGCTAAAAGGCTCGCAGCAGCTCTGCAGACACACTGTTTGTCTGAAGCGTCCTCAAGAAGTAGAGCCGCTGTGGTGCTAACAGTCCATGTGAGTGACTCTGGGATGTAATAGAGCAGAGAAGTGAGCCTTTTACTGTTTGAGCTGCTCTTCCTACTAATCCTGCTGACTGTGGATGATATGATGCACAGTGATATATTTTACTGGTATTTCCAGGCTCTGAGTCCTCTTTGTGATCACTTCATCTACAAAATGTGTTCCATCATCACAGTACAGCTTTTCCAGTTTCCTAAATCTTGGTACTATTTCTCTGCACAAGGCTTTTGCTACTGATGAAGCATCTGGGTGGCCTATGGGAATATTTCTGCCCAACTTGAAAGCTTATTGCTATGAAAATGTAGTTTTATATGTGATGATTCAATGCTGTTTGTCTGAACGTGTCTGTGAAGATTCGCAGTCATCCAGGTCATGGTTGTTCTGGTAGATTAATCGTAGCAACTGGACTTGCTTGAGTCCAGTTGCTACGATTAATCTACCAGAATGTTTGTCTGAACCTTGCTTGCCTTGCTGCAAGTAAAACTTTGCTTTGACTTGAGAGACGACTCTGTGTGTTGATGTGGAGCAGTTAGGACTCCACTGAAGGATTTGATGAACACTTATCAGTTATGACCAGTGTAGGAGCCTAAATCTATTTCTTTGATTTTGGATTTGGTTCTTATTTTACCACAATTATTTCTATTTGGTTTTGATTTTTTGTTCAAGAGTAACTTTGATATTGATTATGATTAACATTTTTATTTTGCTAAATTTATTTGTTATTTGGTTAAATGTTGTTAATCATATTTTTGGATATTGGAATTCTGTGTTAGTGTGGTCTTTTGGTTTATTGATTTGTTTTTGATATTTTGNGGGCTCCGTACAACTCTCCTCTAACGGGGTTTCCCCAGCAACCCCCGTTACTGTGGCATTCTGGGTAATGAAGTTCTAAACACAGAACACTCATACATCACAATCCTCCCGAGTGCCGACGCAGCCGCTGCCTGTGAGAAGATTCATACAGTCACAGCAAGGCTGCAGACCCAACATCCAGAGGCACTCATCATCATCTCTGGGGACTTTAATCACGCCACACTGAACTCTGCCTTGCCTACTTTCCACCAGTTTGTGAACTGCCCCCCCCCCAGAAAAAAACGGACAATCGACCTCCTGTATGCTAATGTACGGGACACATACAGAGCCACCCCCCTCCCCCCACTTGGGAAGTCAGACCACAACGTAGTCCTCCTACAGCCTCAGTACACCCATCTGGTCAAAAGACAGCCGGCCACAATGCGCACCATCAGGAGGTGGTCTCCTGAGGTGGAGGAGGCCCTGAGAGACTGTATGGAAACCACCTCTTGGGATGTTCTACAGGTTGACTACCTGTTGGAGAGGATTGGTACCAGGTTATCCCTCCAGGATACTAACTACAGGCGCTCGCTGAGATAGAGCCATGTTTTTTCCATGCCACATACAACAACACGGACAAGCGGCCGTAAGCAGGAGTAAACTGACCACAGCGACGAGGAGCCAGCAGAGGATTATCCCGCTAGCATTGCAATAGCTAGCAACTCGGCTCACTAGCTTGCTAAGTTGAAGAGTAGCATTGTTGTGTGTGAACTGGAGGAGAGGGACAGCCCGTCTGCTGAGCACTGAGATCTGCCCTGGCCAGTATTGTAGCTGCTTATCTCCTGGGGTGAGTAAATCAATCAGTATTCACAGTGTAGTTGCAAAAAATGAATGAATCATGTTGTTGACTTCACCAGAGAATCTCAACGCTGATTGGCCATCGCTGCGTGTCACAACGCAAAAGTTCAGATTTTTCAACCTTCTCTCTAGACGCGCGTCCAAATCGTGTCAAACGTGCGTCAAACTCGCTCAATTCGCGTCTATCGCGCCGCGGGACGTTTACTCACGTCTAATCGCGTCTTCACATTGACTTTACATGTAAATCATTCGCGCGAATGATTTTACTTGCGTCTGGTGTGAACACAGCATAAGACTGTTCGTTGTTACCCGAACAACAAACCCTGGGTGACGCAGGAGGTCAAAGCTGCACTCAACAAGAAGGAGGTAGCCTTCAGGAACAAAGACAGGGAGGCCATCAGATCAGCACAGAGGGAGGTGAAGCTGTGCCTAAAGGAGGCCAAAGACACCTACAGGAGGAAGATGGAGCAGCAGCTGAGGGACAACAACATGAAGGAGGTCTGGCAGGGTGTGAATACCATCACAGGCTTCAGAACAAAAGTCAGAACAGCAGGGGGGACGGTGGAGGAGGCAAACAATCTGAATGCCGTCTTCAACCGGTTTGACCAGTCCATGACCCCCCCCACCCTCACCGCGGTCCCCCCTCCCTCAGTGTGCCTCCCTCAACATCAACTCAACTCATTCTATTCTATTCAATATCAGGCAGGGTTCGGTACACAGGTGATCAATCAGACTGGTAGAGGTATCCAAAAACGAGAGGCGAAAGGCAAGGTCAAAAACAGAAATGAGTTTGTACACAAAACAGACTATGACTGTGACTATGGCTACAAAGAAATGCTGGAATGAGGACTGTGAAGCACAACAAACTGGCAACGACACTGTGAGACACACAGGGTAATATAAACGAGGTAATGAGGGGAGATGGGAAACAGGTGAGGGAAAACCATCAGGGAGCAGGTGTGATGAGATGGGTGCAGGAAGTAAATGTAACACAGAGGCAAATGGTTAGTGTTTACAAAATAAAACAGGAACGACAAGACATAAAATGTGCAGACATAAACAGAAACTTGACGGACATGACACAGCTTCACTCTGTGATATTAATAACCTACCGATCAACAGTTTTACAGATATAACATATTCCCTCAGCTAAGAATCTGTATTGATCATCAAGAATCTGACATGCCTGGGCACCCCTATAGCTAGTTGAGCGGGCAACCCATGAACAGAGGCTATAGTTCTCCGACGCAGTGGTCGTGGGTTTGACTCCTGCTCATGACACTTTGCTGTAGGTCTCTTCCCATTCTTCTCCCCCCTTTCCTGTCTATCTCTACTGCTCTAAATGAAGACAAAAAGCCCCCCCCCCAAAAAAAAATAAAAAATCATATATATATATGTGTATAGATAGATAGATAGATAGATAGATAGATAGATAGATAGATAGATAGAATCTGACATGCCCTTGGCCTCCAACCCTACCTAGTGACAGTCTTTTTCCATTTTTCCTTCTCCCTCTCCCTCCTTTCCTTTTCCCTAGGTGGGCGTGTACTGGCTGATGTCTAAGTGATGGACAGGTCAGCTGATTACCTGAATACCTTCACCTGCAGCGGGGCGTGGTCACCAATCTATTACCCACTTTTGACTGCCATATAAGCAGACTGCAGACCATGACATGACGCCTAACCGTAAATCACATCTTCTTTGACCTGCCCCACCATCTTGGATTCCTGTTCACCATTTCATCTGCTCCGTTGTCTTCTCTGGGTCAAGTCTCTCAGATCATCTCTTTGTCACCATGCCTGTCTGCTGTCTCCAGACGCCATCAGCAGCCACGCTGCTCACCATTCCCCCCTCCCTTCACCTACCTCCACTGTCAGTAAGCCCTCATTCTCCTGCTGGGTCCTATTGTATATTGTACATAGTATTCTTAGTTTCACACTTTGTAAATATAATGGTAAGATAGCGTTTGTAAATAATTCCTATATTATAGCATTTGTAGATAGTTTTTATATTAGCATTTGTAGTTCACCATTGCACAAAGTGTTTGTAAATATTATCAGTATTTTCATGTTCGCTGTAAATAGTACTTGTACTGTGTTCTTGTGTTTGTGTAACGTATTCAGTGTCCATAGTCGCTTTCCTGCTTTGGTTGTACCAAGTCCGGGTCAGCTCAGTTCAGTACCGCTACTTCCTCTAGCTCTCTGTTATCTGTATTTAGTCCGCCCTGCCTCTAGTTGTCCCCAGTTAGTCTTTTGTCCTGCACCCTTTGACCCAGTTTCTGCTTTGTGTGTATACATTGTAAATTTAGTGAATAAATTCTGTTTGTTGCTGAATTCTGCTGCCATGTCTTAGTCCACGCCTTTGTCTCAGAGTCTGTTCTGTGACAGAAGTGTCAGAAAACGATCTGGCAAAAAAGGAGAAGCTTCTCCCAGCTGATTTATATCTAATCGAACCTGCTCCTGACGAGGATAGCACAACAGCATCTGTTTCCATGGTGATCTAGGAGGTTAAATGAGAACCACCCTCATGATACTGAAAACTCTGACTTTAGGCCCAACATACCTAGCTAACCCACTAATCTCATAATCTTGTTGTACAGTCCACTGGTATCCCTTTACAATGTGACATAACAAAAACAAATTAACATTACATTTTCTCTAACGAAAAATACCAATTATGCTGTAAGGAATGACCGTTTTTTGTTGTTGTTGTTTCTAAAGTGGATTAAGAATAAAATTGTTTTTACCTGGTTCATTAACTTTTTGTGCTCCATTATGGTCCTTCTCCGGAACTGATCTTTTGGCGAACCCTTCTGGATTCTGATTGCATCTTTCACCTTTTTTTGCAGTTTTTTCAAATCATGCTGTAGTTGAATTACATCTTTTCTCCACCGTTGTCGTGAACTTTGGCTGCCACATCTTTCAATCTCTATCAGTGTCATCCAAAGTTGTTGTTCCAGCTTAAAAGACCGGTTCTCTATTTCTGTTAAATGAACAGTCTAGAGAAAAATAGGGAAACATTTTAAGTAACAGATATCACCATGAAACCTCCACAATTAATTTTCAATGGGGTTTCTGCAGAACCCACATGTAGACACTGAGGACAATGAGATACAAGACTAGGTGAAGAAGTGTTTATTTACAAAGTGAAATCAAAGTGCAAATACCCAGTGAATTACAATAACCATAATAACCAAACAACCCAGGGGTGTGAACTAGGGAGAACAACCCGCGTCGGACGGTTCACGCCTCCGCGTCGTCCATTAATTTCTGATAATGGACACCTCGAAGGGCATTATCCCGCTTATACCATGGTCACTTACGAAAGATATTACTAAATAAATATTAAATCAATTATTAATACGTTAATGTTGTTTTTTACCGTTAAAATCGTAAGTTTTCCACAACAAGCGGCTGAGCGGACTATTTCATGTCTCTCGTTGTGACGCGTTGCCAAGGTAACCGGTCGGCCGCAGCTGTTATATTAGGCCTAAGTGGAAGGAAGTGAGATGATTGCTTAACGTGAGGGCAAGTGCACCTCTTACCGCTTGTGTGTGTCCAGAGGATGATGCNCAGATGTGATCGTATACCAGGTTTTTGGTTTTGAAGGTGAAGCTCTGCCCTACTCTCTGACCATCATCGATACTCCTGGATTTGGAGACACCAGAGGACCTGAACAAGATGCCATCATCAGTCAAAGGTTGTTGGACTTGTTTAGATCAGATGATGGAGTTAATGAAGTCAATGCAGTGGGTCTGGTGCTGAAGGCGAGTGATTATCGACTGAGTGACCGACAGATATACGTCTTCAACTCAGTGATGTCTCTGTTTGGAAAAAACCTGGAGAAAAACATCGTAGCTCTGATCACACACTCAGATGGAGGAAAACCTGAAAATGCTCTTCAGGCTCTGGAAGCTGCAAAAGTCAAATGTGCCAGAAATGAGAAGGATCAGCCTGTTCACTTCCTGTTTAATAACCAACAGAAAACCCAGAGAGGCACAGAAGAAAAAACTAAAGCTACTTTAAAACATTCATGGGACATAACAAAGGAAGGAATGAGTGAGTTCACAGCCTTCCTGAACAGAACCGGACCTCTGAAGCTGATGACAACAGTTGAAGTGTTGAATAAACGAGTCAGACTGGAAGCCCGTGTCCAAAACCTGCAGGAGAGAATCAAGTTTATTGAAGCAAAGCAGACAGAAATCAGTCAGACTGAAGAAGCTCTGAAGAAACATGAAGGAGAGATGAAGAAGAACCAGGAGTTCACTGTGGAAGTTGTTGAACCCTACAAAGAGAAAGAAAAAATTAGAGGTGGGATGTGGAAGTTGGTGTTTTATGAAGGAGCTGTCTGCTGTACAGTCTGTGAAGAGAACTGTCACTATCCTGGATGTACAATGGCCTGGTATCCTGAACACTGTGAGGTCATGAAAGGTGGACGCTGCACCTCATGTACCAACAAGTGTCCTGCATCAGATCATGTGAAAGAAAAGTGGAGATATGTGCCCAAGACAAGGAGAGTGAAGAAGACTCTGGAAGACATGAAACTGAAGTATGAAGAGAATCAGAAAGAAAACCAGAAGAAGTCGAGTCTTTTGGAGAAACTGAAGAAAGAAATGGACCAGCTGACATCAGAGAAAACACAGTGGCTGGAGGAGGCCTACCAACATGTTGTCAGACTGAAGGAGATCGCTCTGGAAGCTGGTTCAGTGTCCACTCATGTCCACCTGGACTTCCTGATTGAGAAGATGAAGGAGAAAGGAGACACAGAGAAGGTCCGGGAGCTGGAGGAGATGGAGAGAAGGATGGATGAAGGAACCAGAGCAGCAGTGCAGTACGTTGTTGTTTCACAGCAGTTAGTGTAAAAGTTGGGAGACCATACTGAACAAGTTGAAGAAGCAACATCATCAGTGAGAGCTGAGGAGGAAAGTTCTCACCTGATGTGACTCCAGGGGCCTCATTTATCATCAGTGTGTAGAAAAGGTTCTAAATTCTGTCGTACGAATGACATTTAGAGTGTGTATAAGTACAAACAAATCCCTATTTATCAAACATGCGTACGGGGGTCGTATGTACATCAGTGCT
>NW_007578686.1:208381-213421 GCF_000690725.1 Stegastes partitus
CTGATAACGATCCTGATCACGTCTCAGGTCTACTTCTGCTTTCTTACGTCTCCCAACCACCCATCCAACCAAACACCCAACCAACCCCAACCAACCGACCACCCAACCACCCAACTAGCCACCCAACTAACCACTCAACCACCCACCTCAACTACCCCAACCAACCCCAACCACCCAACCATCCACCCATCCAACCAGTCCTCTCTAAATCAGACGTTTCTACCTTAACAACAGGTTTGTGCTCAGAGACCAAGCGTGAACCTTAAGAACGTTCTGAGGCAGCAGGTGAGAACTCAGTGAGTATTTATTAACACAGAGGAGCCAGAAAATAGATTTACGCTCAGCTATCAGGTGTAAAAAGCCTTTCTGAGCAGCACAGCCGTGTGCCGCACCTCGTTTCATGAAGTTCTTAGAAAAGGTGACAAAAATACAGTTTGACGACGTTAGAGATGCAGTCAAATATTGACCATGATACTACTAGAAAACGTGACGCATCTATAAAAGCTTAAAAACAGGCCTATGTACAGCGTTACAAAAGAGGTACAGGTATCAGTTCTGGTTCCGTCCGCCTCCTCACAGCTGATTGGTTCTCCGGAGCGGCTGGGTTAAGGCACCGAGAGCTGCTGATTGGTGGGAGGTAGGAGGTGGGACCAGGAAGGGCGGCGGGGAGGAGGTGTCGGAGGAGCCGGGCGTGGCGGGGCCGGGCGTGGCGGCGCGGCGGCCCAGCAGCGTCCGGTGAGGTTTGGTGGTGAGCGACAGCGGCTGCAGCTGCTCGCCGAACGGCGACGTCTGGCCGCCGCACGACGAGTGCGTGTGCTCGGTGTGGGTGGGGGCCGGGGCGGCGGGCGAGGCCAGCGCCGCCGTGGGCGTGGCCGGCGAGTCCAGGGAGGAGGCGGGGCTCGCCTGTGACAGGTGGGAGTGCGTCAGGTGGGAGACGGTGTGCGGCTGCGTCAGGTGGGGCCGCGGGTGGGGCGTCTGCGGGAGCGAACCGAGCGCGTGCGGCAGCGGCTCGTCGCGAGGTCGCTTCAGCTGCGAGGCGAAGTCGTCCGGAGGCGTCGCCATGGCAACTGAGGAACAAACACAAACACACGTCAGTCACCTGGAAGCTCAGGTGGACATGTGACCAGATCCAGAGGTCAGGAGGAAAACACTGAACCCTGAAACTAACCACAGGACGTCAGCTCTGATGGAAACAACCAGATGTATTTGTGAGCTCACCTTCCAGCTGAGCTTCTCCCCTCGCTCTCTTCCTCTTCTTCTTCTTGCCCTGAGCAGAACACAGACCAGACGTGAGCTGATGATCAGTGTCGACCAGCTAGATAACTAGTTAAACTCGTCTAGTTAGTCCTTACGTAGTTGTCTCTGGCCGACCAGCCGGGGTAGAGCTTGGAGTGCACCAGCCTCTCCTTGCGGGCCAGTTCGTAGTATTTGGCCTGTTCGTCTTTGGACAGAGAATGCCACTGTGGAGACGACAGCAGGACGCTGTTAGGCTTCATCACTCCAACACCATCACAAACATAACGGCATGAAAACACAACGGATCAGAGATGACACACAAACAGTAGATGTGATCAGACAGAAGAGAGGATCAGAGCTGCTGCTTCAGGAAGGGTCAGAGAATTATCACTAAGAGGGTTTGATCCCCAAAGTCTTATTATTTATAATAAAGTTGTTCTTGACATACGTTACTATTAAACGTCATATTATGACATCATCCTAAAATATTCAGACTCATCTTGGACTCATGAAGCGACTTGATTCTGATTTTCTCTCCAAACACCAAAACCTGAATTATTATCTTTTCCTCATTTAATTTTACTGTTTTAGGGAAAACTTTATTCTCAAAATGTTCTAACTTGCTTAAAAAACCTTGTTCCTGAAAAAAAAATAAAATAATAATAATTCTTTAGAAAACCCATCTGATTCCAGGAAGTTTGACTTCACACGATTAAATATTATTATTTGTACTTTATTGTTATAATAATGTGATTTATTCTGGATCTCTCTGATGTCTGGATGGACGTAAAACTGATTTAAAATTTGGTGTAAAACATCAAACATTTGCCCAGAATGAACAAATTACTTGAATGAACAGAATGATTCAGGATTTCTCCAACAAACAAAAATCTGAACAAAACATGAGATGAAATGAGTTTCTGACCAGAAATGTCCCCAAAACACAGAACATCAGACCCAAATGACTAAAACGTGTCCAGAATCACTCAAAGATGTTCAAAATGACAAAAAGTCTGTTCAGACTACTTCAGATTCCTGCTTCACTGTTGTAATAATGTGATTTATTGTTGTCATATCTGATCATATAAACTCTATACGTCTGTCAGAACAAACCAGCTCCTCTCTTTAAATATTTAGACGTTTCTATTAAAGTCTGACTTTTCTCTGCATGTTTCTGACTTCATTCCTGAAGCTCTAGAACGGTTCTGATAGTTTTCCTCTGTTAGTCTGAACCGACCCGCTGTCCCAGGATCTGGTTGATGGTGGCGCTCTCCTTCACTTTGCACTGGGCCACCACTCTGGGCCGCTCCTCCCTCATGTACAGCATGAAGGCGTTGAGCGGCTTCTTGATGTGAGGCTTCTTCTCGTCCTCCTTCTCCTGCTGGAGCTCCACCACCGACCTCCTGCAGGACGGAACCAGTCAGAGGGACGGTCGGGTTACAAAGAAAAGGTTTCATGTGTGTTACACAGTGGACGTGAACTTCTGGTTTCTACTGTGTGAGTCTGTAGTCGTGTCTCGGTTCAGAGGCTGAATCCAAAGGTTTGTTAAATCTGACGCTCCACGATGACGTCATCACGTAGCGCCGCTCCTGTTGCCTAGCAACACGGGATGCAGAATTCTCATCCCGAGGACGAGGAAAAGACGACGCTGGAATTTTACCAAATTATTCAACTGAATATATATATTTGTTTGTCATATTTTTTATATGCTTGAAGAACTTGAGGTTCTGGTAGGTACTGGACCTGCTGGAGTTCCTTTAAGACGGTCCACCTTCATCCAGGAGGCTTCATCAGCTCTGACTGACTGGTTGGGAGTTCCACATACTGATATCCTGAAGGAGACGTTAACACCTGAGTTTGGGTTTTAATTGGAGGTTTGTTGCTCCTCCCCCTCGTTATGTGGGTCGTTAGTGCTCCCCCTGCCCCAGTGGGGTTCGTTAGGGTCTCTGTGGCTCGGTGTGGATGTGGGTTCATCTTCCTGGGGAGAGATCTGAGGACTGAGCTGTAAACAGGTGAGAGGTGACGCCTCAGAACTCCCAACCAGTCAGAGCTGATGAAGCCTCTTGGATGAAGGTGGAACGTCTTCAAGGAACTCAATCAGTCCAGCTGCTACCTTTAGTCTACCAGAAGAACCAGGACCTGGATGACTGAGGGTCTTCACAGACAAGAACTTGAGGTGTTTGTCTTGGACTAAACTGTCTAAAGTGTTCACAGCTTGTTTAGATTCGTTAAAATTAACACTAATATGAACTTAAAATGTTAGAAAATCTAAGTCGACCACTGAAGCTGTGCGACTGGAAGCTACAGGTTTAAACTGCAGCGGCTCACGTCAACAACGTAACCAACTTTTTAAAAGATTTTTAAGTCTGTTGGTTTTAACTTTTGTTAATTATTGCAGTGAGCTGGAACATTAACGGTAGAATCCTCAGCTGCTGATAAATCAGACGTGAGCAGTTAAACCTCCAGCTGCTGATCAAACTGTCAGCAGTGAATCAGTGTCGTCTGAAGGCGTCTTCGTGTCTTAATCACACAGCCTTGGTGGTGTAGCCGTCGCTGTGACGTATTCAGCCTCTGAACCTGATCACACAGAGCTGCTGGTGTCTCGTCTCACCCCGACTGGCTGCTGCTGCCTCCGGGTTCCTGCTTGATTCCTGCCGGGGCGCCGGCCGGATGAGACGGCGGGGCGGTCGGGACCAGACGAGGGGAGAAGCTGCCGGACACCAGACTGACCACAGACACACGGACACGTTAAAGATCACGACTCGGACACGTTAAAGATCACGACTCNTGTTGTCATCACAGTAAAGTGTCTTTATTCTGGACACTGTTCCTCAGGTTCCTTAAAGCCAGACGGCTCTGATGACTCCTGGGACCTTGGGTCCACCAGACTCGTCCCCCTGCAGTCACAGAGCTGCATGACCAGTCATGTAAACGTATCCCAGTGTAACCCTGAGGTCATCGTCCTTCTCCTCCTACACCTGGACCAGGTGACCCTCTTTCCACCTCCACCTGGTTCTCTGGTTTTTAAAAAGTAAATCTTGTTTTACAGAAAGTAAATCTGAGCTGACGACACTCCGACACAGAGATCAGCTCTGTTTCATGTTCCTCACCAAAAACTTGCCCCTTTCACTTCCTGTCTGTGCCTTTGATGAACTCGTCCTGTGAATCGCATTTTCAGCGGCTGCATCTGAAGTGGTGGATTCTGTCGGCTCAGACGTTCAGAGTCTGCAGGGGAAAGGTGCTGCGATCCTGGAGTGATTGTAAAGTGGTCAGCTCAGGCTTTTTCTCATCTGTCAAAATACACACTCACTTATTGGAGTGTCCAAGTAAAGAGCTTTGTGGTGCTGAAATGGTCCAAAACATGAAGCTCAGTAGTTTAAAACCAGATGTGCATGAGTTCATTTCTCAGATTTGTGGATTCAAAAGCAGCATGATGATGCTGTCAAGTAGAGAAACTAAGAGGGTCATTCCAGGAAAATCAATGAGTTCCTTCCTGACCTCCTCAGAACCAGCTGGTTCTTTATCTTCAGTAACTTCAGTATATATAGGGAAGCACAATCCTGTCAGAGCCGAGTCCACCCAGACCCCAGACCAGCAGGGATTCTATACTGAACAATCCCACTTTGGAGCTCCGTGTGAGGATTCTCCACAGGACTGAAGCTTCAAAGAGGAAGTGCTTTCAGATCCTCATGCTCTGAGACTTGCTCCCCAGGTGTCCCCATTTGCTTCCTCCATTCCTGCTGTGTACCAACAACATCATTTGTCCTGCAGCAGCCCGTTTGGACAGAACCTGCAGCAGTTCTA
>NW_007578686.1:214656-216707 GCF_000690725.1 Stegastes partitus
CCAATTAACCTCAGCATGTTTCTGGACTGTGGGAGGAAGCCGGAGAACCCGGAGAGAACCCACGCTGCACGGGGAGAACATGGAGACTCCACACAGGAAGATCCCGGGTGTCCTCACCGGGACGCCAACCGGCGACCTTCTAGCTGAGTGGCCATGGTGGAGTTTCACTAAGTTTCAGTGACAAAAAGTTACTTGTGTGCATGTTGTGATGCTGCAGCGCTGTTCTGCTGATGGATGGATCAGTCGATGGTCTGGTCAGTCTGGTGATGCGGGTCAGAACAGCAGTGGACAGAGTGGAGCCTCCGAGTCGGTCTTGAAGAATTTTGGAAGAGCTTTGGTCGGCTCTTAGTTGGACTTAATGTGGCTGTTTCAGGTCTGGTCTTTCAGACAGGACTTTTGCATGTCATTAACTCAGGAGGGCGTCTGGCACAACCTCTGTCAGGGAGGAATGATGTCCAGATGTCCCTCACAGAGGTACACTGTCAGGTATTTTTGTGGTTTATTTATTTCAGAATAGCATAATACTGAGACATGATGTCTGTATCTGTACTTCTGGCAGAAGATCAAAACTAGACTAAACACATATGTGACATTGGATGTTGTTAAACTTCTAGTTTACCACATGAAGGTAGCACAGTCTAAACCCATCATAATGTGGTTGTAGAGATCAATGTTCAGCAGTTCCTTTGAATGAGTAAACAGAAATAATGGTTCTGCCAAAGTGATAGAATAATTATCTCATGTCCTCGTCAGTGGGGATGAGATCCTCTTGATGCTGTTGTAGACATTTTGACCTCTACTTCCTGCAGGGCCAGAAGTCAGAGTGTTTCTGGCAGCCATTGGGTCCTTTGTAGGCCTGACAGGGACTGAGGGTTTAGACCAGTCGCCTGGTCGAACTGGTCCCAGTATGCATCTTGTCTGGAGGTGTGTGTTGTGGGATCCTCTGAAGATCTGCCTTCTCTGCACATACAACATATTGGATTACATTTTATGATCAAAAATGAATAACAAATTGTTTCAAATACGTTCCAAACATTCTTTAGTTATTCAAGTTCAAAAACAAAAAATATTTATCCAGACAATAAATCATGAATATTTCTAATTTAGTATCAAATCAAACATTAATTACACATGTTACAGCTAGTTTTCAGTGGGTGCTACAGTTATTACTTTGGTCACAATGTCAGTCGGTCATTCAAAAATGAAAGAGATATCCAGTTTATATTCTCCTACTGTGTCGATTCTTTATATCTAAACTGAATAATCAGCATCACTGTCATCAGAAATATCCTCTTGGTTCACTGGTCTGGAATCAGTCAGTACTCTGCTCTCAAAATAAAGAGTCCTTTTTCTGTTTTTGGGTCTCTTTTCTGATAAACTTTTTCGTGGAGGATTCTAATTTCTTCCTTCAAATGTTGCCTTTTAGGAGTTAGAGCTGGTGGAGCTTATTGCGTGTCCTAAGACAAGCCTGAAATGCTTCACACTTAGCATTGGCAGACATTTGTGTCGTATTCATTTATTAACTAATATGTTTTCACAAATAGTCTGTAAAGACCAGGGGCCTCATGTACAAAGACTTGCGTGGATTTCATACTGAAACCTGGCGTACGCTACAGTCCTGAAAATTACGCACAAAAAAATCCAGGGGCCTCATGTACAAAGACTTGCGTGGATTTCATACTGAAACCTGGCGTACGCTACAATCCTGAAAATTGCGTACGCACAAAAAAATCCAGATGTACGAAAGTGTGCGTACGCCGGAATCCAGCACATTTCCTTTGTACATCTCACTCAGCGTGGAATTGACCGCACATGTTGGAGTACCAGACTCCTCCCTCTCCACGCCCTCAATTTAATTATGCAAATTAGTATAAACGACAGGTGGGATTCCCCTCTCTGCAGGATTAGATAACAGCAACAAGGATGAACTCACCCCGTTTGAGCAGAGAGTCGCCGCTATTGTGGGTGACGTTGCTGTCACAGGGGTGGTGGAGCACACGTAGGTCACTCAGATCACCCCAAGGTAAATATTTATTGTGTAACTCACAGAT
>NW_007578686.1:217627-221179 GCF_000690725.1 Stegastes partitus
CCTGGTCCTGTTGCCACTTGTGCTGAAGGTGCCATCTAGGTGGGTCTTTGACCATCTTAGTATCCTCATACAGCATGGTGCCTGGTCTGACATTACAGTGCTATCATAGACACAGTTTTGTACTTTGCAGTGTAATCCCACAGATACTAAGAAGTCATTGATATGCCAGTATGTATTATGTGTTCTACAGTAACATGATTAATCCTAGCCATCTGGTTTCAGGTCCCTCCATATGTCCATCAGACCTAGTCTTTAGTAAATGGTTGAATAGTCAGTGAGGTGATTTTCTGACGAGAGTGAAGCTTGGAGGATAAGGTATCTGCCCATCTCCTCCTTGACTACATGTGTTACCTGAAATGGGACTGATTAATGAATAAGCATCATAAACCCTCTGGCCTGGGATGTAAAAGAAGCTGTGAATCCTTCCCCTGCCATATCGTCCAGACCCTAATGCTTTCCTCTTCCAGAATGTGCGTTTTCTGTAGGATTATGATTTTAGAATCCAAATCTTTAATTTTTTGGAGTTTGTGGAAACCTTTGCAGTTCCAAGATATGAAGTCAAGCGTTACTCTTTGAGACATAACTAATGAAGTTCTTTAGATTACCATCTGACACAACCTTTGCTCTTTTAAGGAGAAAACTGGAAACTAACAACAACCCACGTCCACCACACTGAACTTGAAAACAATCCCCTTCCTCCACTTACATGAGACTCCTCCTACAACTTCTACCTCCAGGTGTCACCATCGGCTGCTCCACCTCTGTGAGGATCAGTCTGTCAGCCCTCCTCTAAATAACCATAACACCAGTAAATGTGCTGCTGTGCTTCATGTTTCAAACATAAACACTGGTCTGCAATGTCCAGCCAGTGTCCGAGAGACATGGTAATAGGTTACTTCAACTATTCTTGGGTGATAATACCAGTTAAATACCCAGCCTGAAAAAAAAAACAAAACAGTAGATATAGACCTAAAGAAAAGAGTTCTGGGGGGTCAAGCTGGTTTTATAACTGTCAGTATCCATAGTTGATATTTCCTTCTTGTCCAGTTTACATTTAACTTTCCACTGGATGCACCCACCCTTTCACCTTTAGGGCTGTACATCATGTTTAATATTAAAGTCCCTCTGTCATTGTTTTGTTGAGGCTTCTGACCCACATGCAGAGAAACACTCAGGAGAAATGGAGTTAGAAAAATGATATTTATTGCAGAGATTGGAAATGTGCAAAGATTAGGTTGATCCAGGCTGGGACGTCGATGTGGGTTTGTGTATGACTGGGGCAGACGGGTCATACGGTGGTCAAAGCAGTGGAGTGAGTGAGAAGCAGGAGTGTTACCAGTTGTGATCAAATGATCCAGGAGGCAACGGAGAAAACTCGGGTCTGGCGCAGGTAGGTTGAGGGGAACCACATGCGACGAGTGGGAACACTGGAAAAACCTTTGGAGAAGGAGAGACAGAGGGAGCATGTTATCCAGATCCTGGAATTCAATAGAGGGAGCATCCCCTGGAGGCGGGTTTGGAGGAATGGCAGATAGGACACAGGAGAAGAGGCAATTACTTGGAGGCTCAGGAAGAAGCTCGAGAAAAACTCAGGAGGAGGCTTGACGTTACCACGGAGGTTAACACTCAGGCAATGAGTGACTGGCAACCAGCTCCTTAAATCCAGGGAGTAACAAGCCTGATGCAACACAGGTGTGTGGAAACACACCTGCAGGGAATGAGCCCCAGCACAGCACGAGTTCTNGCTTTATGTTTTTCCGTCTGTAAATTTCTTTTTTTTTTTTTTTTGAACTAAAGAATCCCGTTTAAACAGCAACTTGGTGTCAGTTGGATTTTATCTTTGGAGTACACCCAGCAAAGCATTCAATGTGGACATTTGGAAAGCTACGGGGAAAAAAGTTAGTCAAACTGTATATAGTTCTTCCGTTCTCATTTGGTGAGTTCATTAAAACCCATTTCATGTTGTTCAATAGGATATGTAGATTTTGGACAGGAGCCTGGTTTCACTGTAATTAGCTTGTGGATTATTGTTGCACCTCCAAAGCATGATGAGCAAACTCTTTGAAAGTGATGAGTTCATGGACAGGATGCATGCATGCATTATGAGGACAGGTTTACCTTCAGGTCAGCTATACATACCTTCAGGGTTTTGTGTTGCTCCTTTCTTTTCCAGGTCTGTCTTGTTCCTGAACATTACTTTGCAACTCAGCTAGTAGTTCAGGAGTTATTATTTCATTTATTTTAATTGTCTTTCTGTTTCAGTGTCTGCTAGAAGCATTTTAAGTGTCTTTTTTCTCTAATCAAAGCAGTGAAACTAAAGTGCCAGCGGCCTAGACAACAACAGGATGCTGCGGTTTGTGCAGCTGGAGATGCTGCAACCACAGCTTGCAGTTTGCAGACAGGCTGGCATAGCTCTGCTGACAGCATCTAGTCTGCTTGAACAGAATGCTACAGCCTCAGTTTATCACCACGTCTCTGTGGTGACACAGATGTCATGAACCCATTCTCACAATCTGCCTCCACCTCTAACGCTGCTTAGCAACAGCCTTTTCCTTCCCTCCTGTCCGCCTTTCCTCCTTTCCTTTGTCCCTGTTGGGCCTGAGCAAGGTGTGTGTGTGGCAGTGGGCAGGTGCAGCCAGTTGGATAATCACCTGAGTGAACACACCTGTGGTGGGGAGTGGTCCACCTGCAGCTCATCACGGCACCATTCCAACCACGCCACGCTTCTCCGTTCACCTTCCCTCGTCTGTCTCCCGGTTCTGGCTGTCAGCTGGGTCTCCATGCTCCTGCTGGGTCCTCTCTAGTGTAGTCATTCACCCCTCTTTAGTGTGTGTGTTTCTGGCCTCGCCATACTGGTGAGGACCACATTTAGTATTACTCCATGTAGCCCTGAAATTTCCTGTGTTATGTCTGACTTTCCTCGCTTGGTTATACCGAGTCCAGGTTAGCGTTTTGCCTGCCTCAGTAATCTTAAGAATATCTTTCTAAGTATATGGACCTGTCGCTGTCTCCTGAGGGAGCTCTGACCCGCCAGTCCTAGTCAACCTCCGTTTCTGTTTCCTGTACCGTATTCCACTGTGTACAATAAAATCATTACTCTGCACTTGAGTCGCTAAACCCGATCCATGACAACAAAATCTATTTCAGTTCATTGCAGTGAGTCCAGGGACTGGATCAAGGATGTTGGTGGGTTCTGTTTTTGGTTCAACAGCATCAAAGTGTGTGTCTGTGTTTAAGTCGTTTTTGTGGTGTGTGGTGTGAACACATGACCTGTTGTCGGGGTAGTCAGTCATGCTGATGCCAGTTTACCTTCAGTCTTGCACTCTTGACCAATGGACCTGCTTCTCAGCAAACCACCTGTCTTCAGTAATAAGTCTTTGCAACAACAACAAGGCAGAACCGTACACTTCCTGTTGCTGTGGCGGCTGTCTGGTCCTGTCCAGGGCGCTGGCTGCTGGGCTGGCAGCAGAGGATCGGGGTGGTGACGACCTGTACAGGATGTAGAAACACAGGAGCGCTCCACATCGTCATCATGTTCTTTCTCTCTTTCCA
>NW_007578686.1:229450-243599 GCF_000690725.1 Stegastes partitus
TCGGCTCATACAATAATCTGCTCGCAGCCAAACAAGATACAGGTTCTTGCGTAATCATGCCAGGATATCAAAGAGGAAATCAGAACTTTGTCTCGTGTCAGATTACTCAGTTTGTTATTTTCCAACATGAGGCAGGAGGAGACTGAGACCCAGTCCCAGCCTCGTACCACAGACCCGCCGGATTCCTCCAGCCTCCCCGGGGTCAGCTGATCCTCCGGTCCGCCACAACAGCTGCTGATGCCCACATATGCTGAAGGCGTGTCAGAGGGATTAATATTAGGACAATTAAATGACTTACTTACCAAGAAGCCACCACCGTGCAGCTTGTAGCCTGTTCTCAACCATACTGTTGGTCAGAATGTGTTTTGATCAAGGCCGCCTCACAACAATGTTACTTAACTGTATTTGCGCATCACAGATGATCTGGACACTGATTTAATTAAAAATGCCTCCTGTTTACATAAACACATGCATCTAGTGATGGTGCCTCTATAACAATGTGTGTGCGGTCGGTCGCTCCGATTACATCAGCAGAACCGGCCGTCGCTACAAATTGCACGTTCATGTCGTCCTGTTCAGCTGCACTGTGGGAGCTTGATGTATCTGGCTGACATTCGGATGGTTCCAACCCACACAGCTGGCATGGCTCGGCTCAGTGTGGACTGGCACAGTCCCGGTCGGTCAGCCAGCTCCCTCTGAAATGACCCTGTGGCTCGGAAGTCCAGTGGGTCAGCACCTGTATGGGCACAGGTAGGACATGGCTCCTGGACGTGTTACGCTCCAATAATGGCCGCAGCTCAGCTGTTCTAAGCGAATTGCCCTCAGGAACGTAAAGCGACTGATGATCCAGTCGTGGTCCTGAGGTCTCTGGAAACCCGTTCTCTTGGCACTGATCCATTCGCAACATCCAACAGGTCCAAAGCTGCCGTTGTTGTTAACGGGATCTTCTGCACCGTTTTACGTAAACTTGTATATCCGCTCATCTGATTGCAAACACCTGGGTGTGTTAAGTGTTCATCTAAGTGTCTCTGATGTGCACATCACTTTGAGGAATTACCTTTTTTTACATTGTTTTGTACATTTTTATATTCCCAGCATCACCTCTAGGTGTCGGCAACGGCTCAAAAGCAATAGAAACGTGCGTACGCCAGTCAAGGAGTTGGCGTGGAGGACCGCACATTTCCACGTTCATTTCGCTCTTGATACATCTGAACATGAGCGTGGATAAGTGCGTACGCACGCTTTGTACATGAGGCCCCTGGTCCTGTTGCCACTTGTGCTGAAGGTGCCATCTAGGTGGGTCTTTGACCATCTTCGTGTCCTCATACAGCATGGTGCCTGGTCTGACATTANAAAATATTTCTGTTTTCTCTCCAAACACTGACTTAATGTCTGAATCTTTATCTTTTCTTTGTATATTTTTACTTTTTGTTGCTGTAACTTCCTGTTTCCTTAATTGAAATATCAATAATTAGTTCAGTTAAATATGAATATTGTGACCGTTCTGATCTTTGTTACGACTTGATTATTGAATTTATTCACCTTTCCAACACCAGCTTTCTGCCTGAATTAGATTTTCTTTGTATATTTTAACTTTTTCATCATAAAATTTTTGACTAATTAAGTCAAACTGAATTAATTCTAAACAACACATCTATCAGAAGATATTTCCAGGAAACTTGAGCTCACATCTATGACTTTATCTCCAACATTTTAACATCATCATCTAAATATTGTGACTTTTTTCTTGAAATATTTTATCTGGGAAAAAAAAAAGAACAATAAAACCCTCTGGTTAGCTTTAGCGACGCTACGGCTACAAACAACCTTTTAAGTAACTGTTGATTTATTCTGTTTATGTCCCATCTGTTTATTTTATACGTCCTCTTTTGTTTTCATTTCCAGCCGCCTGTTCTTTGGTGTTTTTAATTCTTTCATTCTTCCTGATCGTCTCTGTGTCGCATGTGATGACCGCCGCTCATAAAGGTGCTGTTATATAAAGTTATTATTATTATTATGATGATCATTATAACCCATAATGCATCACTCCGACCGTCAGCCTGCTCCTGTGCTTCACCTGCATCCACACTGACACCTGCTGGTTCACTGAGTTACTGCACATTATAGTTTAAAAGCAAAACTTGTGGGTTTCTGAGTCTGACATGAAGCTCTATTGATAGAATGAGATCAGCTGTTATTGATCCCACAGCGAGGAAAGCTCCAGCTGCAGACGTTTAAGGAATAAAGCAGGACAATAAAAATAAACCAAAATATACATAAACAGGTCTACAAACAGAACTATTGCAGTTTTTGGTTGAATAGAAATACTGACATTATTAGAAAAACTAAGGAAGTGAATGTAGAAGAATAAATATTGCAAAAGGTTTTAAAAGTTCAAAACACTCATAACCCGCATGAAGCTGTGGATATACAAGAACTCAGCCTCAGAAAGTAATCAGAGTAGCTTTAACGCTCCTATTCAATCTGTTTTTACTGCATTCTGTGGCTGTTTTAAACTCACAGGTGTAAATTAAACCCTTAAACTCCTACAGACGTGTTTCACTTCCTTCAGGTGAGCGGACTCACCTGGACATGGAGGCGTTCATGGCCAGAGCTGCAGGTGAGAACCCTCCAGCGATGGGATACATCGGCTGGCCCTGACTGAAGAACACAAAGAGACAGACGAGGAGGTTAACGACAGTTCTGATGAAGCCCGACTGGAGGCAGCAGCACCGATCATCTGGAGGCAGCAGCACCGATCATCTGGAGGTGTCTATCACTGTCTGAATGACTCCATGAGAGCAGACGTCTGAGCTGCAGGAGGAACCAACCGGAGCTCAGAGAGTCAGAGCAGAACCAACCTGAGAGCAACATCTGAACCGATAAACAAGGATTCCTGCTCCAGAATCAAGAAGAAATCCAATAAATCAGTGAACAGTCGACTCATTTCATCTGGACCGCCTCAGAGACTATAAATAAACTGGAATCTGTGAAATTCTACATTGATTTGAATTAAAACTACTATTATACTGGTTTAGGTTGTTGTTTTTGCAATTTAATGACCAAGCATTTCAAAATAAAAGCATCCTACATGTTTAGTTTTGTATTATTGTGACCTGCAGCTACATGAGCTTCAGAAAACATCACTAGATGACTTCATACGAGCTCTAAGATGGAATTTTTCATGGTTTGTCTTCATGTTTCACCTCCCCCATAAATCAGAGATTATTGATCTACTGTCCAATATCACAGGTTCTGGATCAGTGACATGATGAGAAACAACAGAGAACGTTTCAGGTTTTGATCTTTAATAGTTCCTCAGATGTTGTTGATCAAACAGAATCAAGTTTAAATGTGAGGAACCATCTGCTCAAAGAGGGAATTTATAAAAATAAGTACTTTATAAATGAAGCTACAACATGTCAGGAGGATGTTTTTAACTATCTGTAGTTTGTGGTCTTAAACTTCCAGGACGATCAGCTGTGACTGAGCAGAACCGTCCTGGAGGTCGGTGTTCTACTCACAGCCAGCCCAGAGCGTGGGGGATGGGAGAGAGGCCTCCAGGAGAGACGGGGTAGCAGGCGGCATGGGCCGTCCTGGACACACCTGCTGACCACAGAGCACAGGTGAGTCACACAGGTGAGTCACACAGGTGAGTCACACAGGTGAGTCACACAGGTGAGAGCAGAGCTAACGCTGCTGTGTGTTGGCCATGGCGGCGGCGTCTCACCTGCGTCGGGGGAGAATCCAGGTGAGGCCCTCTGAGGGGAGAAGGCCTCGGGGCTGTAGGACAGCAGAGGGTGGAGGTGGCCGAGCTGAGGGTGCTGCACCACCGGGACGCTGTTGGGCTGAAACGAGACATCGAGCTCAGTTATTATACAGTCAGATGTGTGATGGTGTTGTCACCACAGAATATAATAATATTCACATCAAAAACCTTTAGTTTTACAGTTTTAACCCTTTTTTTAACAGTTAACGCTTCAGACTTTTTTCTGAGAGTTTTCTATTTGTTATTTTCATTTAACAAAACAGTGAAACTCTGTAGAACAGCAGCAATTTGTTCAACATAAAATATCCAAAAAATAAAAACTTTACCATAACTAAACTCTTATCTACAACAAATATTCAAAAACAGGAAGTTAAAACTAAACATTAACTTTTAGATTAAAAAAAAAGAAAATTCTGCTTTTAACCTCTGTTGTATCGTCTCATACGATAAAACTAAATTATTTCACACTGATTCATGTATTTTCTACATGTTTAAGTCTTCACTGAGCAGGAAGTGAAGCTGTTTCACAATAAAGCGCCTGACTGTTGGAGAGTTGCTGCCCTCTAGAGGCGGACGGCAGCAACTACAGGAAGCTTTAACTACAAATCAGACAATAAAAGAACAGAAAACTCTAGAAGTTGTGCTTTTAGAAAGCAAACATCAAACTGGACTCCTGCTTTTACTTTGAAGTTCTCTGTGAGTTTTTAAGTTTCTCCGACAAACAGGAAGTAGTTGAGTTGTTTTGTTTTTATACTCCAGGAAGTTTCACTGGAAACCCATCTGATAACATTCAGCCGCAGCACCGAGACGCGTTTATCTCCCAGAACCGTCGACTTCTTCACGTATCAGATGTAGGAACTGGACTGGACCTGCTCAGGATCCAGCTGGAGACGGAAATCTGGTTCAACGGCTCCAACTGAACGGAGTTTAACCGGAGCTGCAGCGAAACACGTCTGATGGGATGAACGGTGACCTGAGCAGAGATCTAGCTGCTGGAAGGTCATGAAACTCTGAACACATCCAGTAAACACTAACGACAGAGAGCGGGTCACTGAGGGATCTATTATTATTATTATTATTATTATTATTATTATTATTATTACTATTAATAAAGCCGCTCAGTCTGGTTCTGAAATAAAACTGATGTTAAAGTGAAATAAATGCATTTAATTTGCTTTACCTGCATTTTAAATGTTAGTTTTGAATCCTATCAGACTCTTTATTCTCTGGTTACGTCGCTCTTTGCTCCTTCTACAAACCGTCTTGATGCTTCTCATGTTTTAAATTCTTATTTTATGGACGTGAATCACAGAAGAACCTGCTGAAGGACGTAATGTGAGTAAACGTCCTCGTTTTCTGCTCTGAGGTGGAAAAAGACGACGAAGCTCTTATTCTGAAAAGACCTGCACACGTTAATCTGATTATATCGAACGTAGAAGCTCTGTGGTTGTAGGTTTTAGGCTGATTTTAGAGAATCGTGTCGAAGCTTCAGTTATTTGCAAACAGTTCCTGTTCACGATTAACATTAGACACCAGAGCAGAACCATGTGAGCAGAACCATGTGAGCAGAACCAGGTGAGCAGGTGTTACCAGGTGAGTCGGAGTCGCCGAGTCTCTGACGGCCGACCTTCCAGGAACGTCCAGCAGAGGCCACTGGAACGGGAGGTACTGTGGAGACACGAGACAGGATTATCCATCATCACCTGGATCCAGGTTAACGAGCTACAAGTCAGACTTCGTTAAGACTGAAACTTCAAAATAAAAGCGCTTCCTGCAGCACTGGGACATTAACACACTCATAATCCCTGTTGAACTAATTCAGCGTTTCACTGTTTTGAGCAGGAACCAGGAATTTAAACTGGATTCATGTTTTTATACCAAATCTGAGCCGCTGGGCTTCAAGTCAGACATGAATCATTCAAACTCATGTTTCTGTTCAGGGATGTGAGTAAAAAACTAGAATCTGACGTCTGATCAAGAAATCATGGATTTTTTCTGCTTTTTTTTTTTTTAAACAGTAAATTAGAAAAATCCTGGATATCAACAATAATCATATTTTAGCATTAAAATCATTGTCTGGTTTTATTAAAGATCTTCTACATGCTGGTGTATTAACCATTATAGAAACATAAACATGGTTTAGGTAACTACCAACGCTGTTACTTCAGGGTATAAACCAGACGCTGGGTGGAGGTCTGTACATGTGTTCAGCTCTGTGTATACATGTTATAGCTGATTGTGTTTCTGTCATTTTGCTGAGTGTGAAGCGTTTTATCGTGTTGAAACGTGTCATTCATTCTTTAACAGACGTGTTAGACCAGAGTTCATCCTGATGGAAGAGTTTAAATGTTTGATTTGAGACACAAACTGACAAAAAAAAGAGTCAAAAGTTGTTTAAATTATTCAATAAATGTCCTAAACGACTTAGAACTGATCTGAAGTTCCTCCAGAACAGTCCAGATGTTCTCAGAGATGGTCTGTATGAGTCTGGACTTGACCAACACGACAGAAACTCGTCTATGTTATAAATATGTGTCACAGTCCAAATTAAACTTTGGTGGATTTTAAATGTGCCTCGGCGAGATTAAAACTTTGATTTGGTCGAGAACAAACTGAAATCATCCTGATAACAAACTGAGATGGTAATCCTTCCTGGGCAGGTTTAGAATGTGACCCCACCAAATTAAAAGTCTGAACTAAATCAGAATTATAGGATTGATTTCACCAAATTAAAATCATAAGTAAGGCGGTGAGATGTGGAGGTTATAGATGTAAAATCTGCCCAGGCAGCGTTACAGCATCATTATGGTATAAGGACGGTTTTAAATTGGTCTAAATTCANCCAGCTCCTTAAATCCAGGGAGTAACAAGCCTGATGCAACACAGGTGTGTGGAAACACACCTGCAGGGAATGAGCCCCAGCACAGCACGAGTTCTCCAGGACACCCTCTGGTGGAAACCTGCAGGAGATGGATCACAAATGCCACAGCCCAAAACCCCATTTCCTGACATCACCCAGCCCCCCCTCAACAGCCTCCACCTGGCGACCCAGAAGATGTAGATGGCAAAGAAGTCTCAAAGTCAGAGATGAGTGAAGGATCAAGGATGGCAGAACAGGGCACCCAGGAACGGTTGTCCGGGCCGTAGCCTTCCCAATCAACAAGATACTAGTACTCCCGACCCCGCCGACAGGAGGCCACAATCCATCGGACATCATAGCAGGAGGAGGGGGCTCGGAAGGAGGGCAAAAGGTGCTGGCATGGACTGGTTTTGTCTGGGAAACGTGGATTGTAGGATGGATCCGGAGACTGGGAGGCAAACGTAGGTGGACAGCAGTGGGACCGATGGACTGGATTTCATATGGACCGATGAACCTTGGGGAGAGTTTCTTAGACATGAATTTCAACGCAATGTCACGGGAGGATAATCATACCTGCTGACCAGTTGAGCACTGAAGAGCTGGGGTGCATTTTCTGTCGGCGATCCTTTTATTTTGACTGCCGGTGTGATAGAGAGCTGTGGTGGTGTTCGTCCAGACTTGTTAACAACGGCAGATGTGGTGGTTGACTGAAGTAACTGAGATCTCCTTTTCATCAGATGGGAACAGTGGTGGTTGATAACCTAGGGAAACTTCAAATGGGGAAAGACCAGTTGCAGATGATATGTGTGATATGTGTTGTCAGGCAATGGAGGGTGGCTTCCAGTTCTTGATTAAGTCATTCCATCTGACCGTTGGACTGTGGGTGGTAACCAGAGGTGAGACAGACTTTAGCACTGAGGGCAGCACAGAAATGTTTCCAAACCTGAGAGGTGAACTGGGAGCCACCGTTGGACAGAACTTCAAGGGGGATCCCATGAAGACGTGTTTCACATTTTTCAGCCTTCACATCCAGGCGGATTTCTGGTAGGCGTTGCAGAACAAAGCGGACATGCCATTTGTGATGGTCTTGGAGAAGATGAGTATATCGTTGAGATAAACAGACACAAAGATGTTTAGGTAATCACGGAGTACATTGTTCATGAGTGCTTGAAAAACTGAGGGGGTGTTGCAGAGACTAAACAGCATGATCAAATACTCAAAATGTCCCAGAGGTGTCTTGAAGGCTGTTTTCCACTCATCTCCCTGGCAGATCCGACAAGGTGGTAGGCATTGTGGAGATCGAGTTTGGTGAAAATACGGGCATCATGGAGTGGCTCAAAGGTGAATGAGATGAGTGGCAGGGGATAACGGTTCTGGATGGTGATCTGATTGAGTCCATGGTAATAGACACAAGGTCGGGGGGACCCGTTCTTCTTGGACACGAAGAAGAAGCCGGCCCTCAGAGGAGCCGAGGAATGGCGAATTGAGCCAGCTGCAAGGGATTCGTTTCTATATTTTTCCATCAATTCTCTCTCAGGGCAGGATAAGTTGTACAAATGGCTGGTGGGAAGTGAGGCTCCAGGCAGCAGGTCTATGGCACAATCATATGGTCTGTGAGGAGGCAGAGAACAGGCTTTATCCTTACTGAAAACTTGTTTAAGGTCCATGTATTCACTGGGTACGTTACTCAGATCCTGGGATTCAACAGAGGGAGCATCCCCTGGAGGCGGGCTCAGAGGAACAGCAGATTGGAGACAGGAGGAGAGGCAGTTCGTGGACCAGTCTTCGATGCGGCGTTCCTTCCAGTCGATGTGTGGATTATGTGCTTGGAGCCAATCAAAACCTAGGATTATGGAGGAATGGAATGATGAGAACACCCAAAATGGTAGGTCTTCATGATATCTACCTGAGATGATAAGGTGGAGTGGTTTTGTCCGGTGGGTAATCTGGGGTAAAGGTTTACCGTCCAGAGCGGTGGCCTTCAGCAGTTTCTCCAAAGGGATGGTCTCAAGGTGGCACTGTGTGACAATGGATTGGGCAATTAATGTTTGATCGCAACCTGAGTCGACTAGGGCACTGAGACGAATTGAGTCATTTCTAAAACACAGGGTCGCAGTGAAAAGAAGAAGGGGAGAAATATCCAAAATAGCTTGGTCTGTCAGTCTCCCCGTTTTCACTGAAAGACCCTCTCGGGGACCTTCTCTCTTACACGGATGGGACAAGCTGCAATGTAATGATCAGAACTCCCAAATACAGACACTGATGGGACTGCATCCTCCTCTGCCGTTCCTCGGGTGTTCATTGGGTCCGACCGACTTCCATGGGTTCTGGATCGGGGAGGATGTAGATTTTAGTGGCTGCGCTATAGAGGGAGGAGAGGAAGGTGAGTTATTTGAAAAACCCTGGGGAAGTGAATATTTCTGGTTAGGCCTTTCTCTAGCCCTCTCCCTCAGACGGTTGTCCATGTGTGTGGCTAGAGCAATAAGATCGTCTAAGGTCTCTGGTTCGTCCACAAGAGCCAGCTCATTCTTGACAGAGTCACTTAAGGTCTGAAAAAACACACTCTTCAAGGCACGAGTTCCATCCAGATGATGCTGGTAATGTGCGAAATTCAATAGAAAAGTCAGATACGGCTTTCTGACCCTCTCTTACTTTCCATAGTCCTCTAACTCCATTTCTCCTGAGTGTTTCCCTGCATGTGGGTCAGAATCCTGACTGAAAGTCATCTAAAACTCATGAATAAACTCTGGAAAGTTACACCAAACCTTGGGTAATTCTGGAACCGAGCTTCAGCCTATTTTAAAGCTCTTCCACAGAGCAGACCCAACCCATAGGAAATCTTTTCATCATCACTGGAAAAGGTCTGGGGAGCACAGTTGAAAATGAGTGAACATTGGAGGAGGAAGCCCCCGCAATGACCTACGTCACCTGAAAACTTTTCTGGAGTGGGTGGAGTTACGTCCTGGTAGGGTACAGGCTGAGGAGATGAAGGTTATGCGGCGGCTCCCTCTGGAGGTTGAGGGGTGGTACTGGCACTGCTGGTGGACAAACTCTGTAAGACTGTTGAAAGATGTACAAGTACCTGGTTAGTTGCTGCTTGTTGCTCTGAGAGGGAACGGAGAACGCTGTCATGGGACTGGATTAAGGTTGCCTGTTTGGAGATGATTCTCCTGAGAGCCTCTGCTGGGTCAGAGTGGCCTGAGTGTTCTGTCATGGTTTTGTTGAGGTTTCTGACCCACATGCAGAGAAACACTCAGGAGAAATGGAGTTAGAAAAATGATATTTATTGCAGAGATTCGAAATGCGCAAAGATGAGGTTGATCCAGGCTGGGACATCAAGGTGGGTTTGTGGACAGCTGGGGTGGACGGGTGGTACGGTGGTCAATGCAGTGGAGTGACTGAGTGGCAGGGGCGTTACCAGTCGATCCAGGAAAACTTGGGTCTGGCGCAGGTAGGTTGAGGGGAACCACATGCGAGGAGCGGGAACACTGGAAAAACCTTCGGAGAAGGAGAGAGACCGTTATTCATAGACTCAGGAAGAAGCACGAGAAAAACTCAGGAGGAGGCTTGACGTTACCACGGAGGTTAACACTCAGGCCATGAGTGACTGGCAGCCAGCTCCTTAAATCCAGGGAGTAACAAGCCTGATGCAACACAGGTGTGTGGAAACACACCTGCAGGGAATGAGCCCCAGCACAGCACGAGTTCTCCAGGACACCCTCTGGTGGAAACCTGCAGGAGATGGATCACAAATGCCACAGCCCAAAACCCCATTTCCTGACACCCTCTTTTTTTAACCATACCTGCTGTAGTTAACTAGCTGTTCATCTTTAGCTATCCGTTACTCTATCGGTCACTGTTCAGGTCTCACTGCCTCCTGCCTTTATCTTGTCCATGAACTCTTGTTCCTCTGGAAGTGTTGAAGGTGCTGGTTAGCTCTCTATATGTTACCAGGAGTCTCACCGGATTAATCGGTCCATATCGAGTCTTAAGGTTCTGCAGCTGCTGACGGACCGAGTCGTGTTTTTTCTGCTGCTTGTGGATCCCTGCAGACAGATCAGGATAAACTCTCACTTGCTGGTTCTTGTATTTAACATCTTTCTTTGCCCGGCAGCATAGATTACCTTCAGTTTGTCCCTGTGGTTAAGGAGCTTCATTATTAGAGTTCTTGGTGGGGAGTTAGCGCCCCTGTTCGGTCCGACCCAGTGCACTCTCTCCAGAACGATTTGGCTGTCGTTCTCCAGTGTTTCTGGGATCCATCAGGAGCATGTCTCTGGTCCTTCAGCGCCCTCAGGTTTACCAGTCATTAATTGCCTTCAGTGCGGTTCAGTTTCTGCATCTCTGAGCACGACTGTGGCTCCATCTCCTTCTTCCATATCCCCAGTAGCTTTCTGGGCTACACTGCTCGCACTAAAGTTAGCTAGCCTTGCTTGCTTCATCATTTTCCCTTCTTCTTTACTGTTGTCATCATTGCATTACTTAGCAGAGTAGTTTGCTGTTACTCTTTCTGCAGGTGTTTCATTAGTAATTATCAGAAGCTGTCGCAGACATGTACAAGACACGTCTTACCAGGGTGCCGCCATAACTGGAAGTCCCAACAATGGTCTCTGAGGATTACTTTGCCACCTCAGGTCCATGTCTAGAGACCAGTCTGGAAGTTCAGGTCTTGTTCATGCCTTGCACAGCCCCAGATGTGGACCTTTATTATGCTGTAGAAAGACTCTGACAATTGATGCCCTTCCTACCAAAGAGATAGTCACCACATGTTCCAAGCAAGACAAGGAGGAACTAACTCGTCTTGAGAGCCAAACAATAAGAGTGAAGGTCAATGAAGCAGATCATTATACAACCCCATTAATTCACAATTAGTTCCCCTAAACTGCAGACCTCAAGGAGACAGTCCTGCCTGCCCTCAGATGTATAGAATGGAAGCTATCAGAGAATCTTGAACAAGCAGTTAATCTCATAGCAGCTTGTTGAGCATGAGACCAACAAGGCTGAATCTGTGAACTTTCAGGAAGTGGTCCACATCAGTAAGTCATAGTATGTTCCGCACCATCATGTGAAACACCATGGAAAACACTGCTTGGTGTTTAGGTGCTCATTCCTGCACCAAGGACCAATCTTGAATGATTATCTTCCTCCTGGTCCAGTCTTAGGCCCGACCTTAAAGGGTGATCTTCTGCACCTTTGTTAGCATTCTGTTCCCATTTCTGGTGATATCAAAGCCATGTTTCAGCAGGTCAGGTTTCCAGCGTAGGACAGACCAGACCTGTTTCAGATGGTGAAACAAACATGTGAGTCACCAGAGGAGGTTTAAAGTGGTGAATTCTGCCCTTTGTCACAACATGCATCCCGTGTTGTGCCAAATATGCCCTTCAACAACATGTGAAAGACAATCAGGCGGGTCAGGAGGACGTCCTGACCTCAGTCCTGCAGTCCTTCAATGTCATCTGTCCTCACTAACTCAGTTTGTGTATCCTCTGTGTATTCCTTGTAGTCGTTGCAGCACTTAGCGTTGATTTGCTCTAGCTTTGTGTTCAAGCTCAGCCGGCCAATAATGTTTGTGTCTTTCCCAACACATGATGTGCTCCATGTGCAGTTCCATGTGTTTAGTGTTTGTCACTGGCCCCTGTGANGAGTCATTTAGGACATTTTCTGAATAACATTAAACAACTTTTGACCCTTTTTTGTCATTTTGTGTCACAAATTAAACATTTAAATCCTCAAACTCTGGTCCAACACGTCTGTTAAAGCCTGAATAACACGTTTAAACCTGATGAAACGCTTCACACTCTGAGAGAAACCAGATAAACACCAGACAGACCACATTTCTGCTGTTTGAACACCACTAACGAACATTTCTGCCTGTTGGAGCTCAAACCTTTGAGCTGTTCTTCCTCCTGTTCACACATTTAGAGGCTCCTGAACGCTGTGGGTCGGTTCTGAGCGCCGGGCTGAGCCCAGATAAGACTCCTGTTTACATTCCTTCACACCAAACACTCGAGCAGGTCTGGACGAGTCCTCCTGGTCGGCACCAGAGCTGGTTCTGGTCCAAACCGGAGGCTTCAGTCAACAATGAAACAGCTGATTAACCCTCAGACCTCCAGAGAACCAGGACAACAACCAGTCTGGGTCAGAACCGGACCCTAACAGCACCAAACCAGCTTCACAACAAACACACGACTTCACTGCAGCAGACGCCTGCAAACTAAACGGGTTTAACAGAAACAAAACAGATTTAAGCTGCTTCACTGCGTCGGTTTGGACAGAAGCTACACGAGAGGAGAAAAAGATTTGAATGGATTTTTACCCAAAAGTCAAATAATTATAATAAAAACAAACAGATTTTGATCAACAGCAGCTTCATAAATGATAAACATTAAACCCACACTGGATCAAACTAAAGCTGCCAAACGTTCTGCTGGAAAAACAACTTATTTACTGAGAGAAACAAGAAGATATGAAGGTTTATCAACAACTTAAAAGCAGGAAATCAGACGTTTAAATCAGATTTTATAGAGAAGAATGAGTCACTGGAGAGGACGAAGGATTTTTACGTATGTTTCTGTGCGTGAATGTTGAAAATAAATAAAGAAGTCGTTGGATTAAACTCCTCCTGACTGTAAACTGACTCTAAACGAAGCTTTTGATTAGTTTGGTTCTTAAATTATCTGAATACGAAGACGACAAGTGACAATTTGAACTTTTTAAAATTGATTTGTGATGCTTATCTGTGATTTCACTAAATATCTGTAATTTATCAAAACAATAAAATATTTTGGTGAATAAACGAAGTGTGTTGATCAGCTCCACCCGTCTGTGGCTCCTTCAATCTTCTCTGATGAACACATGATATGAACTCTTTGGGTATAAATGAAGCCTCAGAGCGTCCCGACTCCCAGGAACCTCCTCTGACCTCAGACCCTGAACATCTGCCGGTTGGCGGTGGGGAGGTCCGGAGCCTCGACCCCGACCCCGAGGCCCGGCGGCGCTAACTGGATCCAGCTGCTGCGAATACCAGGAAACGCAGAACCATTAGCGAGGCTCAGCGCCGCTCGCTGACGCTGCACGGCTCCGAGTCAAGACCAGGGCCGAGGACCGAACCGGCAAACGGACCTCTGAACCTGCAGCGACCACGGATCAGAACACTGATCGGTTTGTTTTATGTTAAACTGCTAACGTTCCCCAAACTGTTGGTCTCCAACAAACTTCTGGTGTCAAAAACCAGAAAGAGTTTTAGTTTTCTGGTGTTTTTCTCTACAAAAGAAGAAGACGATGATGAAGAAGAAGAACTTTTTAACTGGCCACCGAGCAGCACTTCCTTCTCCTGCACTAACAGACTATTGACTCATTTAACTGAATATTTGTAATGACAGTAAATAAACTCTATGACAGAGTCAAAGCGTTTCACTGAAGCTGTAACGTCTTCGTTTTATAGCTCAAAAACATGTTTGGGTCTCGTTCATGAGCAAGAACTGAAGTAACCTGATAAAGATGCTGCAGCTGATTAGTTTAAC
>NW_007578686.1:244029-251944 GCF_000690725.1 Stegastes partitus
AAAAATGTCCAATATTGCTCAAAAGAACTGCTCAAAGTGACGTGAAGTGGCCCAAAATGACTCAAATCCGTCCACATGTTCAGTGTTCAGACTGCGACACCTGGATGGATGTAGAACTGCAGGACGAGGAGACGAAACCACCACGAAGACACACAAAATAATACAAAAAGAAAACATGGACTACAAAACAACAAAAAAGCAATACACAAAATGACAGGACATGAAAAATGACCCAAAAAAAGGAAACAGAACTGAGCAAAAGAGACATGAAGCAACATAAACAAACACTTTATGAACCCAACTGAGACACAAATGGACCAAAAAGAACGACTAAAACGAGACCGAAAACAAACAAAACAACACACAAAGTGACACAAAACAACAAAAAAGGAGACAGAAGTGTGTCAGTGAGTTTGTAGAAGTTGTAAAACAGTTAAATATGGACATTATGTGGAGAATCCAGGAACTATCTCCAGTGTTAAATCTTTTATACAGAAATGACCCAAAGAGGTTCTGCTGTTCTGAGTCCTGCTGACTGTTCCATCTCCTCCTTCATGTTGTTCTGGTTCAGGATTTTTCTTTATTTACCGACTGAATCGTGAGTCTGTTCGTTTTAACTCCTCCAAACATCAGCGTCAGGTTCCTGCACAAACCAGACTACCGGCTGAAGCTGACCCGGGTTCTGCTTAGCGCCTGTTATCGCTCCTCAGACTGAGCGACCTTGGGCCGGAGGTCACCGACTCTCCTCCTCCAGCACCTGGCTCCAGAGGAGCTTTAACTGGAGGCTGTGCCAGCGAGGCGGCCTCCAGATTAGCTGGACCCATCAGCTGTAATCCAGCTGAGCCTGAAGTTGAGCAACACGCTGCCGATCCTGCTGCACGACTCGCTGCTAAGGCGGCTAATCTGCTGCCGGGCCACGGAGGCCATCGGTGCTGCGGGGCCGTGTCCGGGCCTGCCTGGGCCGAGCGCTAACACAACACTAACACAACACTAACACAACGCTAACACAACGCTAACACAACGCTAACACAACTCCTGCTCACAGCTGTGGCCTCCGGCTCTCCGGCTGTAAACGAAGCCGACAGCGTGGAGCTGCAGCTCCGGGGCGAGCCGAGGTTTAAGGTTCCCCTGAGAACCGGTTAATCTGCATGACGTCAGCGCTCACAGCAGCAGAACTCTGGACGTGTTCGACTCAGTTTGTGTGGTGTTCGCTCAGAACGCCTGCAAACCGTGAGACGTGCTCAGCAGACGTCCTGTCAGACGGATTCCTGAGCCGAGGACGTCCACGCTCAGCTGTTGGGCTCAGGTTCCTCCTCCGCCCAGAACACCAGAACACTGGTTCTCCTACGCGAGTGTGAACTTGTGGAAAGTGCAGCTCACAAAACAAAGACTTAGAGCAGCTCAGAGGCACAAACAGGCTTCAGGCGCGACACAAATAAGAGCTTTACTGGAGAGTATGTGGATGAAGCAGCCGTTCAGACAACCAGCAGCGTGACAGTGTGAGGTCTGGGACGGTTTAACCCTCTGATGGCTTTAAAGGAAAACCCAAAAACACACCGTTAGTCGGAACCAGAGACTGTAGAAGCAGCAGGAAGTCTCAGAGTGTCAGCTTTAGAACGACAACTGACCAAATCTGAGCCTAGAATCACAAATATTTCACCTAAAATCACTTTGTTCTACAGGTCTCACTTAAAAATTTGCCAAAAATAAACAGTAGAAGTTGCAGTAACAAGATTCTGTTAAATAGATAAATATAAATTCTGCCTCCTCTGCAGAATCAATGAGACTGACTGTGAGCAACAATATGAAGCAACAGTCTGAAAAATATTTAATAAAACACACAAAATGTCTAAAACTATTCAGAAACCGTCTGAAAAACATGTCGGCGGAAAAAAAAAAGAAAGAAAAAAAAGGTAAAAAGTTTGAATTTATTTTCAGGAACAGAAACTAAATCTGCAGAGAATCTCCTTTAACTGAAACACATCACAGACCACAGAGTAATAATCTACTGGATCAGATTAACGATGATTAACAACCGTCCAATCAATCAGCTACAACTATTGATCAGGTTCAGAAACATCGGTCGGTTCTGCTGCTTCAGAACCAGCTGACTGTCACTGGCACAGTTTAGTTACCGAGACAAAGTCTTTACTCACAGCCAGAGTTCAGCCAGTTAACCAGCAGCTTAANAAAGTCCTGCACCGTGCTTTTATAGTTTGACTCCATATTCGGACTAGATGACTCCAAAGTCGTCTCTGATGATGTTAAACTTGTTCAAGATGACTGGAAACGACTCGAAGCTGATCCAGAGCTACTGAAAATAGGTGAAAATTAGTCAGAAGTTTGTCCAGAATGACGTACGATGTGTTCTGAAGGACTCAAAACAAGACAAAGATGACTTGAAACTTCAGAAGAAGAAGTTCTGCACCTTCATGGAACCAGCAGCAGAGAGAATCTGTTTTGTATGAGGAAGGTAAAACGGCAAAAGTCACCAGAAAACAGGACAAAGTTTAATTTGTTTGATAATTTACAAAAAAATGTAAAATAGAATCAACAAGTCCAAGATTGAGTCAACAGATGTGACAAACTCCAGAAACTCCATCTACTGTAGATGTTGTTTCTACGTTTATAAACTCTCTGAAGCAGTTTAAAACCTCATTTTTCTCATTTCGTCTCATTTTTTTGTCACGTTTCTCTTATTTTGTGTCTAATGTTTTTGTTTTACGTCATTTTCTGTCTTTTTATTTCTTGTTTCGTGTCTCATTTCTGTCGTTATCTGACTTATTTACGTAGATTCGTGTCTCTTTGTGGTGGTTTTCTCTCTTCGTCCTCCAGATGTTGACCTACCTCCACGTCTCCAGATGTTCCCTCTCTGCTCTGCTCATCAGCTGGATGGATCTCCAACAACTGGCTGCATTTGTTTTATTTTAGAGACACTAAACGGACTCTTTTCTGCACAACTAAACCTTTAGAGCTGCGTTTATTGTTCATTTTAAAGACAAAACGCTCCACAGAAGCAGTGAAAATTACATTATTTAACTTATTTTATCTATAAAAGAGCTTCTACAGAACATGCTCAGAACATTATTATAATATTATTTATGCAGCTCAGCTGAAAACTTTTTTTCTGTTCACAGCCGAGTCAGTCGTGGAGAATCAGTTCACTTTTGTTTTCTTTAAACTGAATCAAGCACAAACATGATTTTTTGTTGATTTTTAAGAATCATGTAGAGTAAAGCGTTTCTGATGAAATATCACGATTCTAAGCTGAGCCTGAGTTTTTCTTTTTGGTATCTGCAGTGTTGGACTTCTGTTCTGATTTTGACACTGGATGTTTCCTGTCTGACACTCTGCAGCTTTGTCCTCGGTCCAGGTGGAGGTGAGCCGACGGCTTTCCTACACGCTGCCTCCTGCAGTAAACACCTGCGACACGGTTCAGGTAGCGTCCACGTAAACAGGCTTCAGCCTCGACTCGTCTTCAGCGAGTTCATCGTCCTCTGGACGTACACGACTGGTTTGTTGCTTTAAACCTGCTTTTACTTCTCAGAGAGTCTCTGGTTTGGTCCCAATGAACTACAGTTAAACTGATTATCTTTGGGTTTCACACACAGCAAGACATTTAAACACGTCCCTGATTTTAACGACTGGGTCATTCCTCATAAATCCACCAAAATCTAACAGAAGATTCCCCCTGACGTCCTCAGGATTTGCCAAACTGACTCAAAAACCCCCAAATAACCAAAACATCGACCAAAGTGACGAACAATGAGTCCAAAATGGCTTAAAAATAGTCTAGAAAGATTTAAGATTTCTCCAAAACAAACCAAAATTTGTTTAAACTGACATGAAATTTGTTCAGTTACTCAAAAAAAATCGCCCCAATTTAAATAGCAATCATCCAAAATGACAAAAACGTGTCTGAACTCACTAAAAAATGTTCAAAATGACAGAAAAACTGTCTGAAGTGACTTTAAAATTTGCCCAAAATGACTAAAAACGTCTCTAGAGTTACGTAAAAGTTTCTTGAACTCAGGAATGATTCAAGATTTCTTCAAAATTAACAAAAAATGTTCAAAACGACATGAAATTTGTTCACTGAATGAGAAACTTCATGAGCCAAAAATGACAAAATCTGTCCAGAACAATTCAAAACTTGTCAAAAAACACATTGAGACTTCTCCAAAATAACTCAAAACTGAACAATTTAAAACATCCAAAATGTCTTGAAACTCGTACAAAGTGACTGTAAACCAGAGAAAAGGAATCGTAGCGAGAACATGAGCCTCTTATCAAGATGTAGAGAAAAATGAGACCTTTCATCTGCTAGAACTGGCTCTGACCCAAACTGATCTGGTGTCAGGTTCTAGCAGAACCCAGATGTGTTCTTCCTCCTAAATGTCATGTGTCTATCTGCTGTACTGATGAAGTTCTGAGGCTCAGGGTTAGTGATCAATCTGGACCCTCCTCTGTGGACTTCAAGGACCTGGACCTCTGGAACATTCACAGTCTGAAGATAGAACTCTGGTCAGTAGATGAAGGTTCTGCAGACTGATTCTGACTGACTGAGTCGATCATCTGGACGTTAATCGATGATCACTCCTCAGTCTGACCCGGTTCAGAGACAGATGGACCGATGTGGTTCCTCTGGTGGTCGGGCTGCTTCCTGTGTGGATTTAACTCTTGGACTAAACCCACAGCTCGACCTGCTCGTACAAACACCTGCATTCCTCTGCTGCTGGGACCACTGTGGGCCGGACGGTCTCGACCCGTTGCGGCCCAGAAGACATCGAGCCGCTCAGTTCAGCAGACGCCGTCTTTATCTCCGTCCACGCCGGAGTTAAAGCTCCTCCTCCAGAACCCTGGTTCTCCTACGCGAGTGTGAACTTGTGGAGAGTGCAGCTCACAAAACAAAGACTTAGAGCAGCTCAGAGCCACAAACCGGCTTCAGAACCGACACAAACAAGAGCTTCTCAGAACAAACACATGGCAGTGTGTGGTCTGGAGCTCCACCTTTAAACCTCCAAAAGTCACGTTACCGATAATAAAAGACAAAATCACACAAACTGTCAGAGCCAGAGGCTGTAAAACCACAAAACATTCAACTTTACAAACCCAGTTATTCCATCAGAACCACTTCATTCTACACGTCTCACTGAAAACAAACCGTCTGCATGAATCACATTCTGCAAAAAATAAAGTTCAGAGTTTCCAGCTGAACAGTTTCCACACAGCGGCGAGGAGACGACCACAAAGAGACGCTGAACAACCAAAAGTGTCGCACAAAACCACCACAAAACAACCCAAAAAAGACAGAAAATGACCTAAATGTGATGTGAATCGACCACAACGAGACGTTCAGCAACCAGAACTAAACCTAAACGACCACAACAAGTCACTAAACGTTGATTCTAAGCAGCTTCTGTAAAACCCAGAACCTTCCTACTCCTGGTTCTCAAAAAAATTTAAGAAAAATTATCCAAAATGAATAAAAAAGGATGTAACGTCACACATTTTTCCCCAAGATTACATAAACGTGTCCAAAAAGCACGAACACGAGGAAGTGGAGGTCAGAAAAATCAAAGTTTTCATCTTCAAAATGACTCAAAACTTAAACAAAATGACGTAAACTTGTCCAAAGTGACTGAAAACAGTCGGAAAAGTAAAAGATAGTTAAAAATGACATGAAAGTTGTCAAAAATGTCCAATATTGCTCAAAAGAACTGCTCAAAGTGACGTGAAGTGGCCCAAAATGACTCAAATCCGTCCACATGTTCAGTGTTCAGACTGCGACACCTGGATGGATGTAGAACTGCAGGACGAGGAGACGAAACCACCACGAAGACACACAAAATAATACAAAAAGAAAACATGGACTACAAAACAACAAAAAAGCAATACACAAAATGACAGGACATGAAAAATGACCCAAAAAAAGGAAACAGAACTGAGCAAAAGAGACATGAAGCAACATAAACAAACAGTTTATGAACCCAACTGAGACACAAATGGACCAAAAAGATCAAAAAGAACGACTAAAACGAGACCGAAAACAAACAAAACAACACACAAAGTGACACAAAACAACAAAAATTAGACAAAAAAAACAAAACAAAAAGGAGACAAAACTGTGTCAGTGAGTTTGTAGAAGTTGTAAAACAGTTAAATATGGACATTATGTGGAGAATCCAGGAACTATCTCCAGTGTTAAATCTTTTATACAGAAATGACCCAAAGAGGTTCTGCTGTTCTGAGTCCTGCTGACTGTTCCATCTCCTCCTTCATGTTGTTCTGGTTCAGGATTTTTCTTTATTTACCGACTGAATCGTGAGTCTGTTCGTTTTAACTCCTCCAAACATCAGCGTCAGGTTCCTGCACAAACCAGACTACCGGCTGAAGCTGACCCGGGTTCTGCTTAGCGCCTGTTATCGCTCCTCAGACTGAGCGACCTTGGGCCGGAGGTCACCGACTCTCCTCCTCCAGCACCTGGCTCCAGAGGAGCTTTAACTGGAGGCTGTGCCAGCGAGGCGGCCTCCAGATTAGCTGGACCCATCAGCTGTAATCCAGCTGAGCCTGAAGTTGAGCAACACGCTGCCGATCCTGCTGCACGACTCGCTGCTAAGGCGGCTAATCTGCTGCCGGGCCACGGAGGCCATCGGTGCTGCGGGGCCGTGTCCGGGCCTGCCTGGGCCGAGCGCTAACACAACACTAACACAACACTAACACAACGCTAACACAACGCTAACACAACGCTAACACAACTCCTGCTCACAGCTGTGGCCTCCGGCTCTCCGGCTGTAAACGAAGCCGACAGCGTGGAGCTGCAGCTCCGGGGCGAGCCGAGGTTTAAGGTTCCCCTGAGAACCGGTTAATCTGCATGACGTCAGCGCTCACAGCAGCAGAACTCTGGACGTGTTCGACTCAGTTTGTGTGGTGTTCGCTCAGAACGCCTGCAAACCGTGAGACGTGCTCAGCAGACGTCCTGTCAGACGGATTCCTGAGCCGAGGACGTCCACGCTCAGCTGTTGGGCTCAGGTTCCTCCTCCGCCCAGAACACCAGAACACTGGTTCTCCTACGCGAGTGTGAACTTGTGGAAAGTGCAGCTCACAAAACAAAGACTTAGAGCAGCTCAGAGGCACAAACAGGCTTCAGGCGCGACACAAATAAGAGCTTTACTGGAGAGTATGTGGATGAAGCAGCCGTTCAGACAACCAGCAGCGTGACAGTGTGAGGTCTGGGACGGTTTAACCCTCTGATGGCTTTAAAGGAAAACCCAAAAACACACCGTTAGTCGGAACCAGAGACTGTAGAAGCAGCAGGAAGTCTCAGAGTGTCAGCTTTAGAACGACAACTGACCAAATCTGAGCCTAGAATCACAAATATTTCACCTAAAATCACTTTGTTCTACAGGTCTCACTTAAAAATTTGCCAAAAATAAACAGTAGAAGTTGCAGTAACAAGATTCTGTTAAATAGATAAATATAAATTCTGCCTCCTCTGCAGAATCAATGAGACTGACTGTGAGCAACAATATGAAGCAACAGTCTGAAAAATATTTAATAAAACACACAAAATGTCTAAAACTATTCAGAAACCGTCTGAAAAACATGTCGGCGGAAAAAAAAAAGAAAGAAAAAAAAGGTAAAAAGTTTGAATTTATTTTCAGGAACAGAAACTAAATCTGCAGAGAATCTCCTTTAACTGAAACACATCACAGACCACAGAGTAATAATCTACTGGATCAGATTAACGATGATTAACAACCGTCCAATCAATCAGCTACAACTATTGATCAGGTTCAGAAACATCGGTCGGTTCTGCTGCTTCAGAACCAGCTGACTGTCACTGGCACAGTTTAGTTACCGAGACAAAGTCTTTACTCACAGCCAGAGTTCAGCCAGTTAACCAGCAGCTTAA
>NW_007578686.1:252831-259176 GCF_000690725.1 Stegastes partitus
GACTCCAGCTGTAGAACACACAGACTGAACCTGAAGCAACTCTGTGTGTGTTCTCTGCTAGAACGTCCAGTAGAACCTGACTGAAGGTGCTGATCATGTAGATTCATACCAGAACCAGCCTCCTGTTCCGTCTCCTTCCTGTCAGCAGAGAGGAACCGTGTTGGATTCTTTTGGAGAACCAGTGAGAACACGTTCTAACCCGACTCTGGTTCTGCTGTGAGAGCAGCTCGTGTGAATAAAAGCGTCGTTAGAGGAGCTTCGTTAAGGCGAGTTGTTGAGCAGCTCGTTAAAGTCTCGCAGCTCGACGCTCTGCAGGGAACTCAGAACAGGACGGTCGTAACTCCAGCCGAGGTTCTGGGACCCGCCGGGCTGGGCCACACAGGGCTTCATGTTGGATCCGTCTGGAGCTGAGATCAGTCTCCAGATCTAACACTTAGAAGAATAACTCAGATGTTTAACTAGTCAGTGAAGTTGTTTTATTATCTGCACATTTCTCTTAAATTCAACAATTTCATCTATAAAACGCCCAAAAACACTTGAACACGACAGAAACACCGTCAGTCGTCTGTTTGGTTCAACGATGAAAAACTCTAAATATGTGTTTATATGAAGGAACTGACTCATGAGGAGCTGGAGGAGGTCTGGAACTAGTGGACATGAATAAAACCAGGATTTAATCCTGAAAATAACCAAAACTACGCTCAGGTTTAGTCTGAACAAACATTTAATGGAGAAAGTCTGAGCATCAAACCCATTTGTCTTTTAGTGAGTCACAAAAACAACCAAGTTTAAGTTCAACAATCAATCAATTATCAGGAAATCACGTTTACAGGCTTCTGAACAGCAGCAGTTAATTATCAGAAATTATTATTATGATCATAAATAACATCAGGATCTTTATCTGCTGATGGTCATTAAACCAGAAATAAACTTTGCTGTCAGTGATTTAAACACAATAAACTCAATGAGGCTGTTTGTTGTTGATTCTTGTGAATAAACAATAAATAATCTGTTGTTAATATAATAATAAATAATCTAATAATAATAATAATCAGTTTATGGTTCCATCACATCGTTTCCTGTCATTTATTGTGTTTCTGGAAACTTTTAAACTATTTTATAATTAAGCACTAATTCTGATCTTTTAGAACTTTCTCTGTTTTATCTTTTTAATGCGGTTTAAGTTTAATCTAGAAGTTCTGGTCCCAGTAATGTTCCGGTTCTGGACGGTTCTGACTCCCTCCAGAACCCCGTACAGTGTCCGTACCTTCGTCGGGCAGCTGGCCGTGTCTGGCCCGGAGCTCGGCGCCCGGTCCGGGCTGCGTCCGTCGGTCAGCCTGCGGTGGAAGCACACAGAGCGGGTGAACAAAGCCGAGCAGCGCGCTGCCGCCGGCGGACAAACTTCTGGCCGCAGCCGCGTCAACTCACCTCCGAGTCCGAGCCGCTGGTGCCCTCCGACTCGTTGACCAGACTGGACTTGACGTCGTCCAGGTCCCGTCCGGACGCGGCTCTCTTCTCCTCCTGCTCGCCCTCGTCCTTGAAGGGGATCAGCTCGTCGCTGGCCCCCAGGTCGTCCCCGTCCGCCCGGTCCAGCTGCGGCATGTCGGGACGTTAGCGGCGGCGGAGTTGCGCCGAGTTCAGCTAGCGGCGTTAGTGGGAAAACAACCGAAAAACAGCGTCAAAGCTCCGCAGAAAGTGTCCGGCCGCCGGTACCGGGCCGCTGCCTGCCCTGGGCCGCCGCTGGAGCAGAGTTTTGGGGGATTTTTCTCAGTTTTGTCGCTAAATAAACACTAAAAGCGGGTTCCCGGAGCGGCTAGCAGCTAGCTAGCTACGCGGCTCCCCGAGCGGCTCCGGAGCGTCTTTCTCAGACAAACTGCCGCAAACTGCGGCGCAGCGACACCGAACCGTCCGCACGGACTGCGCAGCGCCGTGGGGTCCGTCCGCAGCGACCCGCTCACAGAACCGAGCCGAGCCAGAAAAGTTGGCGTCCCCTCGGTGCAGGAACTCCGGCGGAGAGAGTCGAGGCCCGTCGCTGCTCCGATGCCCGCAGCGCCGCTCCGCTGCGCCGCCGCATAATTCCCACAAACTGCGCTTTTTACTGCCGTTTCCGCATTTTGCACACTTTGCTGATTCGAGGCGTTTTTTGCGGCGCGGAGGCGTGGGAACGACACGGGCGGCTTCCTCCGGCGGACTGGAGGAGCTCACGGAGGGAGCAGGGGGAGGACCGGGCGGCGCAGACCCGGGATCAGCGCAGCGGCGCCCGGAGCCCCGGCGGCGGCCGAACAGCTGATCCCAGAGCGGGCACAACAGGTTGGTGGGTCCGCCGGAGGAGAGGAGGAGTCACCGGAGAACCGGACACTTTAACGTTTAAAGGAGCAGCTGGAGCCGGTGCTGGGCCACAGCTGGAGGGCTACCGGGACGGACAGGAACCAGAACCAGAACCAGAACCAGAACCTGCTCTGGACAGATTCTTATCAGTGAACTAAAGTAGAATTAATGACCCATTAAACTGAAATGATCCACGTGGTGCTCGTGTTCTGTTGCAGGACTTTTCTTCTTGTTACACTGATTGTACATTTCATATTTGTTATTGTTTATTTTTGTTTATTTATGTGTGTTTATGCTGCTGGAGGTGGAGGTGACTGTCTGTGCTGGAACAACAACACTTCCTTTTGGGGATTAATAAAGTTTTTAGATTTTATTCTATTATTATAAACACTAAAAATAAAAATAGAAAAACAAGTAAAGTAACCCAGTGTTAATTAAGTATTATTATTTTCCTCTTAAATTCCAAATATGAAACAAAGAACAAAGTTGTCCATTTGTAGTTAGTTAGTTAGTTAGTTAGGGGGAGTAAACCCCATAAAGTTCAGTTTATTGTGTGATTATGATCAAAAGAGAGAAAACAAACATTTTTTTTAACCAGCTGTGAAAAATTTGAGAATTTTATTTGATGGAAAAAAACTCATTTTACTGAACATAACTTTGAATGTTAATGAACAGCAAGAAAATGGAAAAATAAAAATAAAAAGATAAGAATAATCATCTTATTTTTCTTTTTCATTCTGTTTAAAACAGAAAACAGAAAAACTGTTATTTTAGTTTTTCATGTAAGTTTCATGTTCATGTTGGACAGCTGTCGTTTATTTATTTAAAACTTGTTTTCTTGTTTGTTTTTTTTATATTTTTGGTTTTAAATAAAAGAAAAACAAGAAATAGGTCTGTTCTTGTTTCCTCTTTTTTCAGGTCTGTATTCTGTTTTTGGTATAAAATGTAAAAATAAAAACTCTGGTTCAAACCAAGGAACACGTTCTGTTTGCTGCTTTGTTGGATTCAACGTTCTGTGTTAATGAACATCAGCTGTGATTTATTCAACTCAAAGTTCTGTTTTTAAAGCTGTACGTGAGTAAAATCTGCTGAATGTGCTTTAAACCCTTTTAACTTTATTCCTGAATAGCAGTGATGATGAAGATGATGAAGATGATGATGATGATGATGATGATGATGATGATGATGAAGATGATGATGAAGAGTTTTACGAGGTTCATGTATTTTTCCGTTTCCAGCCCAAACAAACGAGTCGATGGTCCACCAGCAGCTCCGTCGGCTCCCCGTGGAGGAACGTCTGCTGCTGGTTAGGACCAATCGACTCGTAAAGCTTCCCTCAGAGTCCTCTGGTTTGTCTCTGTTCAGCCTCGTTTATCAATCAGACGATCAGATGATCAGACGATCAGATGATCAGATGAGCAGCTTCACGAGTTTAATCGACACAAAGAGGAAACGTTGGTTTAGTCTGAAGCTCTGAAACAACAGAAACCAGAAGTCAGACGGGTTCAGACCCGATCAGAGCTGGAAGAATGTGAACGTTTCTTTAAATGAGAGCGAGCTGGAAATAATTAAAGTTTAACTGTGTGTAAAAGAACATGTTTAACTGTCGAGTCACTGGAGCTGCCAGAGAGAGTTACAGGAGCAGCAAGAGAGAGGCAGCAAGACAACAGTCAGGTAATAAAATAAAATAAAATAAAATAAAATAAAATAAAATAAAATAAAATAAAATAAAATAAAATAGCTCAGAGCTCTGGTGAAGGGCAGAGTTTAAATCCCTCAACAGTTTCATGTTTCTTGTTTTATATTTAATTTTTTTCCATGTTGTGTCACATTTTCATTGTTTTGTTTTCATTTTACTAATTTTGTTTTATTTTTATAATTTTTTTCTTGTTTTTTTTTGTTTATTTTGTATAATTTTCTGGTTTTTCAATTTTTTTTCATTTTGTTTTTCTTATTTTTTTGTCATCATTTTATAATTTTGTTAGATTTTTCTGTGGTTTTTTTGCTTCTGTTGTTCTTTTTTTGAGTCGTCATCATTTTTCATTTTGTTGTTTTTTTCTAATTTGTGTATTTTTGTTTGCTCTGTCATTTTGTGCCTCATTTTTCTGGTTTTGTCTCATTTTTTTTTCATTTTGTTTCTTGTTTTTCTTATTTTGTGTCTATTTTTTTTCTGGTTTCTCGTTGTTGTTGTTGTTGTTGTTGTCGTCCGTCTTGTTTGTGTTATGTTCAGTAGAAACATGGATCCATCTACATGTTTAGATCAACACCAGGCTGGCTGAAACTTTATTTACATTCTTAAGGACCAATAATTCAGACTTTGTCCTGAAACTCTCTGGTCTGTCCTCGACATGTTTCATGGCTGTGAGGTTTATTTCTGGAGATACTGAACCTTGAAGGCTTCACAGGTTTCTCTTGAGGCTACAGAACTTCACTTTGGGTCACAGATGACAAACCTTCTGACCTGTGACTCGGTTCTTTAACCAGCCCGGTTCCGTGTGACCCTCCTGCTGACCTCCATCGTCTCAGCTGAGTCTCCAGAAACTGCAGCTTCTGTCCTTCACTTTCTCTTTCTGTCTTCCAGCTGCCACGGTTTCATCCTCTCGGCTCAGAGTCCTTCCTGGACCCAGAGAGGAGGGGTTTCCTGGCCTGAGACGGGCCCGGTCCAGGGTGTTTCTGGTGACGACTGAGCCGAGGAATCCGCCGACCCCCCGGCGAAGCTCCACTAATCTGCTCACAGCTGCTGCACAATGGCTGCTTCAGTGTCTGGCCGGAGTTTATGTTGGTTTTTTTCCACGTTTCCCCTCCAGCAGCGCTCACGTCTCCGTCTGGCTGACAGGCCCAGAGGCCCGGCAGGAATCTCAGCTCTAACACTTTTCCTGCTCGTAATGCTGGAAATGAAACCGGAGCTCTGGGCGTTCTCACGTCCAGATGTGCTAATTCTGCTGCTCACAACACAAAGAGGACTTTAACAGAGCAGACTGCTTCTCCATCGGACACAACATTAACCGGCTGACGTGAACCGCTGCAACGTGGAAATTAAAACACGCTTTAAAATGAAAGATTAGCAGCTAGACTGAGCTGTCAGCAGAATAAAGTTAAACTGGATTATAACGGTGACACTGTGCAGACGAGAACACGAGATTGGTGGTGATTAACGGGAAAAAACTGTAAAAGTCATGAAAATAGCAGTAAATTTAGATTCAAATACAGTAAAATTGTTTAATTTAATCATCAAACGTTATTAAAACAACACATTTTTCTGATTTAAATATGTTAAAATACTGTGAGTTTACGGTTTCACACTGTAAAACAACAAATCACTGCTTTATTGACTAAAAATACAGATTTATTAACGAGCTAACTGTAATTATAAGCCACTAAACTCAACGTTCTGCAGACTAAAGTTAAGCTACAAGTGAATGAATGTTGATGAAACCAGACTTTTCTTGTAAACTGTGACCAGACGGTGGCGTTGGTTAGAGGATCAGCGATGATCTCTGACGAGTTAATCACGTTAAACAAAGCTGAATAACGAGGTCAGAACCAGTGTTTGGGCCTGTGGGTGGTAGTTAGAGCTTTAATAAGTGTGTCCCGTGGAGCTGCTGAAGCTCCTCCATGTGGCGGTAACAGAGCGTTGAGCAGCGTTTAGTCCAAACCGTCGGCTGGAGGCAGAAACCAGGAGGATTTTACTTTAGACGTGAACTCTGCTGTATCCACATGTTGCACTTTAAAGTCCAGCCTGCTGCCGTTAATGAAGCCACTGTGTGTTCCTGCTGATGGATCCCACACATGTTCTCCCTCCTCCTCCTCCTCCAGCTGCTCGTGGACTTGACCTGCAGTTGACCTTCACTGTTCGACACAGAACTCCTGTGAGAACCGATGAATGCCGTGTTGGTGGGTCGGACTCCTGAAGTCAGCAGAACTCTGCACGTTTTATTAATTAAGCTGCTTTTGCTCCAAAACTTTTACTTTCTGATGTCTGGAAACTTTCTCCAGCAGCTCCTGGAAGATCCAGCG
>NW_007578686.1:260081-263733 GCF_000690725.1 Stegastes partitus
GTGCATCCAGAACATCTCAGAGAGCTTCCAGAGGCTGGTACCGCTGTTCGATCAGACCAGTCCTGGAGCTTCTGTCTCCGTTAGACCGGTGTGGAGACCTCTGAGTGTTTCTGCTCTGAGCTCATGAACAGCTGGACCCAGACTCACACAGCTGCAGTAACATCCTCCAGCTACACAACGCTCCGGTTCACCGTGCTACACATTTACACGACCATAAATCCTCAGACGACGGCATCAGCAGGAAGCAGGACGACATGACAGAGTCCACAGAGACGGGTGGTGTTCTGAGACTGGAGATACAGAGAAGGAACAGCATCACACGACTACACAAAGACACACAACATGACCACGGACAAAAAATTACCATCACAACACACACAAGATGATCACAAAGAAACACACAATGAACACAAAAAGACATAAAATGACAAAACAGAAACACAAAACAACCACAAACAGGAGCGAGACGACAACAAACAGACACAAAAACAGCCACAGAGAGACACAACTATGAGACAGACACACAACAGACCAGCAGCTTTGTGTGTCTGTTGTGGTTCCTGTTTGTGATGTTCAAACTCCCCCTGCTGGTCAGACGCTGCAGCTACACTCTGGTGGTTTCAGGTGAAGGACCAGAGGTTCTAGCGGGGAGGTTCTGAGGATCAGTAGAACCAGAACCAGAACCCAGTAGAGAACCACCAGCACAACACATGGACCCTCAGAGTGGAACAGTAGCAGAAGAACCAGAAGAACCAGAGACGCTGGAACCCACCGACACCAGAACAGGAGACCAGAGGAACCCTGGAGCAGCACGACAACACAACGTCCTGCAGACACACAACGTCACAGCTGCTCTGAGCTCAGTGCGACAAACATCAGTGTGTCGGCAGGACAAAGACACAAAATGAACATAAACAGACACAAAACCACCACAAAGACACAAAATGAACTGAAAGACACACAAAACTAATATAAAGAGACACAAAACAGTCACAAAGACAAAACAAAATGACCACAAAGAGACACAACGATCACAAAGAGACACAAAACCACCACAAAGAGACACAACATGAACACAAACAGACTTTTCACTGTGTTTGTTGAGTCAGTTCATTTCTTGTGAATTTTCTTCCGTCATTGTGCAGAACAATCACTACTAATCACACCCACTTTGTGTGTCTGTCTGACTGACACACACACACATACACACACACACACACACACACTCCGGGTGAAGGAGTGGAGTCTGAGGGAGGAACTGCAGGAAGAATGCAGCTCTTCAGGTTTGGATCTTCTGACCCGACTGGTTTGACCTCCGCCTGCTGCTGCTGCTGCTGCTGCAGTGAGTCTCGCTCGGCGGTTCTCTGGTCGCGTTCTGTCCGGATTAAACTCCGTCTGGTTCTGGGTCGGACCCGCCGGTTCAGGAACGAGATGTCGCTGAACCTGAGCAAGAACGGCGCCGCTCTGATGGCGGCCTACAAGGACGTGGTGGACGGGAAGTCGCAGAAGAACTGGTGAGTTTCACTGAGCAGGACCGGGCCCCGGCGTCGGTTCTGCATCTCTGAAGTTCTGTGTGTGTTTCAGGGCTCTGTTCACCTACGAAGGCAACAGCAACGACCTGCGCCTGGCAGAGACCGGAGGTGAGACCTGACTGAACTCTACCTTCTACACAGTAAACCTCCACTTAGGTCAGACTGCCAGCTGACTGCACTCACAGGGATGTGAGGACCAGAGAGGAACATTTATCAGCTGTTTATTCAGCGTGTTCCTGAGAATCTGAAACAAAAAGGATATAAAGCGACCAGAACGTGGTGCAGAACGACCACAACGTCACAGAAGTGACTAAAATGTGTCACAACAGGTACAGAAAGAGAAATAAAACGAGAGAAATGTCAATAAAACAACCAGGAAACGACAAAACAGCCACAATGTGACGCAGAAAACATCTAAAACAGCCGAAATCTAATGCAAAAGTCACAGATTGACATGAAACCACAAAAATGTGACACAAAACGACCATAAGAAGACGTAAAAAACCACCAAACGTAAAATTAAAACGACCAAAATGTGACGTTGAAGTCCTGATTTCAGCTCCAGTAGCTCAGAGCTGCACATTTATCAGCTGCTGTGAACTTTACTGCATTTAAAGTGTGAATAAAGAACAGAGTGGAACATTTAGAACATGTTCATTAAGAACACCTGTGATGTTCCTGCACGTGTCCAATCAGCCAATCAGCTGGCAGCTCAAACTGCAGCATTTTCAAGCTTTGTTATTTTCATTAAATTTCCCCTTCCTGCATTATTTTTTTTTTGCTATATATTCATTTTATTTATTTGTTATTTTATTTTGATGCTTTAAAGCTGAATCATTTTGCTTATTTAGATTTTATTATTATTATTATTTATTGTATTTATGCATAGTTTTGTCATCCAAGTTCCCCTATATTTATTTATTGATTTATTTTTAGAATATACATTTATTTTATTGGCTTTAATACTTTGCCTTCCTTTACTTCTTTTTAAAAAGTCTTCAGTCTATTATTCTACTTTTCTTCACTTTATTTTTATCATCTTATTGATTTTTTAAGCTCTTTATATATTACATTCACTTCCTAGTTTTGGGTATTTTATTGTATTTTTATGCTTTGTTATTATCATTTTAATTCATTTCTGTGGGAGCAGATGGAGGATTGGAGGAGCTGGTGGAGGAGCTGAACAGCGGGAAGGTGATGTACGGGTTCTGTCGGGTCCAAGATCCGAACTCTGGTCTGCCCAAATACGTCCTCATAAACTGGGTGAGACACACAAACACACACGACGACAACACACAACAACAGACGTGTGAAAGTGTTGAGTGATGAGAAAAAACCTGAAGCGGTGTGAACGTTTCCTGAAGCTGCTGCTCCTCCTTCCTGCTTCCTGCAGACAGGTGAAGGTGTGAAGGACTCCAGGAAGGGATTATGTGCCAACCACGTGAGCTCCGTCGCCGGCTTCCTGAAGGTCGGTCTCACTTTCTACGCTCCTGTCACTGGAAACAAAGCTGCACGATTCAGTATCTTCACACTGCAATGGCTGAACTGATGATGAGACCAGACGCCTGTCAGCAGGTCGGCAGGTCGGTTGTTGCAAACCAGGTTCATCAGCGTCTCTGTCATGTGACCTCAGGGAGCCCATGTGACCATCAACGCTCGCGGGGACGAAGACGTGGAGCCGGAGTCGATCCTGGAGAAGGTGGCCAAAGCTTCTGGAGCCAACTTTGACTTCCACCAACGGAAACAAGGATACAGAGACGCCCCGAGAGGCCCGGTGGTGAGAGACGGCACTGATCAGGGTCCACTGATCCGAACCCGGATCACTGCTGATCATCCCGGTTTATTCTATACGACCTGATGAGTCCAGCATCAGTCCTGCTGTTAGACCTGACCTGTGGCTGATCACGTTTTATAATCTAACAAGTGTTTAAAATCTGTTTCTATGTGAGTTACAGTGTGCACGCTTCAGACCCAAAATTAATCAAAACCTGTTCAAAATGACAAACACCTGCCTGAATCGAAACTGCCTGAATGTCTCACAAATAGTCAAAAAATGTCCAAAATGACAAAAAATTACTCAGAACTCATCCGAAGTGACTCAATATGTCCAAAATAACTGA
>NW_007578686.1:265365-266790 GCF_000690725.1 Stegastes partitus
TGGAGGAGGAGAGGAGGCAGCTGGATCAGAAGCAGGCCCAGGAACGGGAGAGGCAGGCCAGGAGCCGGGCCGAGCAGATCCAGAAAGACAGGTAGGAGAACCAGAACCAGAACTAGAACCACAACCACAACCACAGCTACAACCACAACTACAACCACAATCAGAACTAGAACCACAACCAGAACCAGAACCACAACTACAACCACAACTACAACCACAACCACAACTACAACCAGACCCAGAACCAGAACCGCAGCAGCTCACCCGTCACCTGTTGTGTGTCTGCAGGATCCAGCAGCAGCAGAGAGAAGCAGAACAGCGACAGAAGGAGGAGCAGCAGAGACAGGTGGGTGGAGGTCGTCCACAGTTTACTGTTCACACGTTAAATCACACAAAGTCAGGATTCATTTACCTGCTCACCAAAAAACCAGGTCAGAGCTGTAAAGGATGTAGTTTACACTAAATGTACACTTTCACAGAAAGAAACTATTTTAATCTTTTTTTTTTTAAATGTCCAAAAACTGTAAATAATGTCCACTTATCACAAATATATATTTTCATAATAATAATTTGTACCTTTGCAATGCTAAACCATAAAATTAAACAGTTTTTACCCATTTAAATCAGAAAAAATATACATTATATAAGATATTTTGTGGTTTTGTTTTTTTTTTCAAACTTTACGGTGCACCACTTGTTCATGTATTTTATTATTATTATTTTGAGAGCTTGTTGTTCCTCACAACGCTGCCCAGAAGCCGTCAGGTGAAGCAGATAATTCTGAAGGTGAACGTGGAGAAACTAAACTAAACCATTAAAGCCAGCGTGACGTTTGTGTTCCAGAACCAGGTGGAAACCAGTAAAAAGGTGACGGGAATCAACGCGGCTGCTTCCGTCCAGAAAGCCAACGTGAGTCTCACAAACATATATAATTACCTGATTTTTGTCATCAGTTTTCATCATTTCAGTGTTTCTGGCGTTTTCTCGTTTGACTTCCTGGTCAGCACTACATTACCCATAAGCCTCAGCCGCTGTTGCCACGGTGACGAATCCAAAACAACCACAAAGCAGAGAATAGATTAATCTAAGCAGTCCGTTTTCTTTTTGGCAGCATCTTTTTTGCTCATCTGACAGAATTTGAAGCTCTGTGATTGGACGTTTTTACCAAACTGCACCATGGGAGATGTAGTTTCTGTTTAGTTTTTAGCTCTGTAAGCTGGAAACTTTGATGTTAAATCATGGAAGCAGTTATTTTACAGCTCAGAGTTTACTGTGCACATCCTAGAAACACATTCCCACAATAAATAAAATGATTTAATGCTTCAGATGAGCTATTCACATTATTTTAAAGGCCAGTCGACACGAGAAAGTTGCTTTAACTTCATATACATTTGATTTTAACTCAGATTTCTGCATTAGTTGAGG
>NW_007578686.1:273242-279632 GCF_000690725.1 Stegastes partitus
CCCATAGAAGGAGAAATGGCTGCAAGGTTACTGCTCCGCTCCGGGTTCAGAGCCGCGGCGGCCTGCCGGGCTGTCCGGGTCCCCGCTGCGAGTCGCTGCATGTCGACCGGAGGTGAGGCCCAAACCGACACCAACACAGAACGTCTGAAATCCGGCTTTTAAAAAATCAGTTAAAGCGGCGACAAGGACAGACGCCGCTACTTCCGGACCCGGCATCAGGCCAGACTCCATTCAAAAAGGTCGCGATTTAGGAAGACATCGGGCTTTTATTTAAATTATGTAGCTTGTATACCTGAAAGCATGTGCTCAGTAGAATCAGGTTAAAGCCTCCTTTAATTCGGCAAACTTTAAAAACATTAAAGATTATTTACATCTAAAGTATTTTGTGTCTGTTTCTTCTGTCTTTAAAGAAACTCACCACTGAGCTTCATATGTTTATTATTGTTTGTATTTGGATAAAACCTGACAGAAGGTGAAGCCAGTAGAGGCCGAATTTACTGTTTGGAGCAGCTGACACGAGTAGAAAGGCTTTAACATGATAGTGATTCCTAAAAACATCAATAATTAGCATGTAGTCACGACACAGCAGGACGTTTTACAGGTAAAACAATAAACCACTTAAGTAAATGTATTTCACAGCTCTTCTGGACATTTAAAAACCCTCTTTGCACGCCGAAAACAGCTGATTTTTGTTTTTTAAAATGACCTTGATCAATTAATTGGCAGCAGACGAATCAATGCTATAAATAATGATGCTCCAGAGACGTGACTAAAGCTGGTAGATGAATAACACGAATGCTGCTGGAGCTGCAGGCACTAGTCTACAGGCTGAGGTCGTTCAGAGTTCACTGATGAAGCTTGTTGTTGTGTCTTCAGGGATTCCCACCGACGAGGAGCAGGCCACCGGGCTGGAGAAGGTCATCATGAAGGCCATGAAGGAGGGATCGGTACGTCACCAGAAAACGACTTTAACATGAAAAGATCAGAAATGATCCTTTAATCAGAGCAGATTCGACCTTTTACGGGAAACACTGGACGGATGAGAAATGAACTGAACCTGCAGCCGTGATTCTTCTAAACTGTGAAGCTTCAGTCTGCTGCTTAACGAGCTCCTAACGAGATTGTTTGAGTAAACCTCATCACTCTGACTGTCTCTTAATCAGCAGCTCGTTATGCTCAGAGTCGGTGTGAAAAACCAGCTGGAAGATGAGAACGTTCAGACGTGTTCTGGCTGTTTTTGGACATTTATTTACCTGCTATGTTTATCATTCTATATATTTATTTTTAAAATAGATTTTCTGATATTTTATACATTCTTTGGCCGTTCTCTTTTTATTTTTCTGACTGTTACGTCATTTTAAATTTTAATTTCTGACATTTTATTTACATTTTTGGGACACATGATTTTTCTCACATTTTAATCACTATTTTAAAATCACTCTTTACGCGTGTTATTAACGTTTGTAGCTCGTTAGGCCACATTTATTTAACGTTCAGATGTTATTTTAGACTAATTATTTATGAAAATATTTGTTGTGTATTTTATTACTGATAATATTTTAGGATTTTTAAAATATTTTTTGACACTATTATACGTTTACATACATTTAATTCATTTTCTATGTTTTCCTGACATTTTAATTTATCTTTTGCTGCAACAGCTGATCCCAGATCTGAGCAGAATCTCTGAGTTACACATACTTTAGTTGTGATGCTGGATTCAGGCTTAATAAAACCTGACCTGACCTCTGATGATGTGCTGATCAGCTGACCTGACCTCCTGCTGTGTCTCCAGGATCCCTACAACATGATGAAGCCCAAGTCCTACGCCGGCTCCAAGGCCGACCCCCACCTGGTTCCCTCCATCACCAACAAGAGGATCGTGGGATGCGTCTGTGAGTTTCCTGTTAGAACACAGAAACGTTGTTGGATGAATGTTTGGCACCAAAGTTGTGGCTCGTTGACGTCTGAAACTCAATATTTTTGTTCTGTGTCCTCAAAGAAAGCAGCATCAGCCCGAATATTTCTAGAATTTACGAGCAGGTCAACCAGGAAGTAGTTTCATTGTTTCATACTGGTTCACATTTAAAAAAGAAAACCTCAGTTTATGCAGCAGAACTTTCTTCTCTGCTCTGAGCTCCATTAGAAGCCTGTTTTCATCAGTCTACTGCCTCACTAACAGGTGCCAGGAGTGTTTCTTCTTCTTCTTCTTCTTCTTCTGCTGAACGTTTCCTGGCTTGTTGTGTGCAGGTGAAGAAGACAACACCGCCGTGGTTTGGTTCTGGCTCCATGAGGGTGAGGCCCAGCGCTGCCCGTCCTGCGGCTCCCACTACAAACTGGTTGCCCACGAGCTGCCCCACTAGCGCCCACCTCCCTCCTGATGCCTCCCAGATGTTACTCCAGCTTCAGAACAGGACCGAGAACAACCAGACCCATGTTCTCGGGCTCGGTGTATCTCCTGGTCTGCTCGGTCTCGGTCCTGTTCGGTCTCAGTACTTGATCTACCTGCTAGAACCTCGTCAGTCTTCACACGTTACATTCAGACGGATCAGATGTGGTTTCGGGACACAACTGTTTCTCTCTAAACATTTCCACTCAGTCAGTTTACATTGACAAGCGTACTGTACAGCGTTACACCTGGTCCACTTACCTCCTTTTTCTGACCCAATAAACTTTCTGAACTCCTGTTTGTGGACATCTTTGACTCTTTTCTTCCTGCTGTGTTGTTTAAAGGTGAAATTTAAAATTTTTTGATGTGACTATCGATTGAATTCTACCTGCAAAAAGTTACTAAAGTAATTTGAGCCCCAGTTGTGTGTTTAGGAAATGCAGCAGCAGGACTTTATGCCTATTTACGTATTTAGAGCACAGCTGGATAATATTTGCACTGTTTTAACTGTAAGAATAGAAGAGTTTAAAGTTTTCAGGCTGCACAACAAACTGTAAAACTAATTAAAAAGTTGTATTCTTTGAACTGTGTCACACAAAATACAGATTCTGCACTAAACTAACATCTGTCCCAGTATTATTATTATTATTATATAGAAATAAGTCTGATGTAATTGTTCACAGTTTAATCAACTTCAGTGCTTAATTTAAAGGCAGTTTAACCAAATATTACAAAATTCACTGTGGATCCGTTAAGCTAGCCACCTTTAGCAGGTGTTTAGCTGTTCAGTATATTCTTATTCTTTATTTTTCTTTAGCTTCTTTAGCTCATTCATGAGGACGAACAATCTGAACAAACAAAATGTCACTTCATATGGAATATTTTCCATTTCCAAACAACAACTAAGGAAAATCAACAACGAAACTTGGCTCCAGAGTTAGCAAAGACTAGCCTTGACTGTTTTAGGAGCTAGCTTTCACTTTATTTAGTGCTCTGACTTCAGCTGGATAGTGAGTGTTTTCATATGTTATGTAGAATAACAAACTGAATAACCAAAGCCTGACTTTATTAAAGTCAGACTTTTTAATTCCAAATAACAAACACTGTAAAATGAATAACTAAACTTACCTGTAGTTTTAGCTTCGGCTAACCGCAGCTAGCTTTCACTTGATACAACTTTCTGGCTTGAGCTGTGTATTTAGCTTCTCATAATATCGTGCTGTAGTTAGCTTGTTTTGATTACTTTAGCTATGCAGTTAGCTTCTTTTTTATAACTTTAGCTGCGTGGTTAACTTCTTTTTATAACTTTAGCTGTGTAGCTAGCTTGTTTTAATACCTTTCGCTGTGCAGTTAGCTTGTTTTAATTACTTTAGCTATGCAGTTAGCTTCTTTTTTTTTTATAACTTTAGCTGTGTAGTTAGCTTCTCTTAATTACTTTAACAGTGTGCTTAGCTTCTTTTAATAACTTTAGCTGTGTAGTTAGCTTCTTTTAATAACTTTAGCTGTGTAGTTAGCTCTTTCAAGGATGTTAGCTGTGTAGTTAGCGTCTCTTAATAACTTTAGCTGTGTAGTTAGCTTCTTTTTCTGGCTTTGGCTGTGTAGTTAGCTTATTTTTTTTAAAATAACTTTTTTATAACTGTACTTAGTTTCTTTTTTTTTGTTATTATTACTATTTTTATGAAGTTAGCTGTGTTATCTCTCTTTTTTCCTGCCAGCGGAGGGCAATAAGACGCCAAGAGTTGTCTGCGTTATAAAGAAGAAGAAGAAGAAGACGACACGTCATCACCGAGCGACCAGAGTGTGCTGACAGCAAAGAAGGAGAAATGGCTGCAAGGTTACTGCTTCGTTCAGCTTTTAGAGCTGGTACAGCCTGTCGGGCTACCCGGCAGGTCCCTGCCGCGGTCCGCTGCATGTCGACCGGAGGTGAGAGCAATGCCAAACGGCGTCTGAAATACGGCTAAAGCATCAGCTGACAGGGTTCATCGGTGGCAAGGACGGTTAATGCTACTGACAGTTTCCTGTCTCCGTGATATCGCTAATCTGTACACTGTAGCTCAGGCCAGACTTCATTTTAAAAAATATTAAAATCTTTTCTTTTTTTCTTCAGGCGGTTGCAAAATATGAACCAATGTCCTCAAAGACATTACGGCTAAAATGTCTTATTCGGCTCAACTGTAAGGACCGCCGACTTCATGCGGAAGACCAGCTAACTGTTAGCATTAGCTTAGCAACGTTAGCATGCTAGCGGCGAGAGGTCAAGCATCGATATCAATAATTTACTGAATGTTTTACTTAAAGTTGACAGTAGCTACAAACACACGTTGCTGAAGTGTTTTAGTGTTTTTGTGAAATAGTAGTTAAAGCGGGAAACTGAGGATGTTTTTCAAACGCTAGTGTTAGCTAGCTTAAAGGATCAAAACAGCTAGCTCAGTGTAGCTCTCTGGATGGATTCATTCATCTGGACTCTGCCTGGTTTTAGAAAGTCATCCAGAATGTGTTTATCAGAGTTTATCCACTCAGTTTATTGTCCTGCACAACTTAGAGGAGGACAAGCTTCAGTTTACTGTCAAGGAGAAGGAAAGAAACCAGAAAATATTCATATTTAATCAGCAGAAATCAGAGAATTTACTATTTTCTTTCTTAAATAAACTCTCAAACCAGTAAATTAGTTATGAATAATAATCTGTAACTACTCAATCAGTCCCAGTTTCATTTTTAAGTAAAAACTAAATCATATTTTCAGGCTTTTATCATGTTTAGAGAGCGTGTTTGCTGCTGTTCTTTGTAAAATGTCACCACACTTAATATTTGGGAGGATTTGTTGGTTTTGGGTCTTTTGGTCAAAGAAATAAAGACGTCCAAGGATGCCTCCCTCGTCTCTGTGACGTTTACTGTAGACGAACCAGTCACCTGATAAACTGAATAAAACAACCGCTGAATTAATCCAAACAGTCATTTTCCCAGTTTGTCGTCCTCAGACGTGTTTTTATGTTTTCAGGGATTCCCACCGACGAGGAGCAGGCGACCGGACTGGAGAAGATCATCATGAAGGCCATGAAGGACGGATCGGTAACACACTTCACCTTATTTCTATCAATACTGTTGGAGGAACTTTTGTCTCTGGGAAAGCTACTGGAAGTTTGGCCAGATTGTACTGGTCTATCCATGAACTTGTGTGCTGAAATAATCTTCTTTGCTGTTTTAGATGAATTCATGTCAGTATTTTGGTGTGAAGCTGCTGCGCTCGTTGTTTTGGTGTATTTGGAGTTTTTAACGTCTTGATTATCTTAATATTGATATTTGTGATTTTTACTGCAGCTCATGATACTCAGAGTCGGTGTGTGCAGACACCTTTTGGCGTAATTCAAAAATCCCATGTTTACCTTTTAGCATCCTGTAACTCCAGATCAGAAACTAGAAATCCTGTTTCCCTTTTAGCTCGACTGTCTCTGTGCATTTTAAACTCGTGTTTGTCTGAGTTCAGGAGGAGGGTTGCAAACTTTGAGAACAGAATCAGAGATTCCTGACCTTTAGGCTTTGAGTCAAAGTGACCGACTTTGTGTTGAGGCGACGAGACGCACAACAAATAATGTGAGAATCCCACAAGTTTAACTGAGTCTGTGGAGAAAAGTAGGATTCAGATCCTAGTTCTGCCCCAAAAGATCCAAACGCTGCTTTTATACATCATTCATCATCGTTATCACGACGGGATTCATCAAAGTCCACAAGTTGTTGGTTGTTTTTAGGCATCAACATGAAAATGAACTTAATTACAGGTTCCAGATAAAAACCAACACGTTACGTAGAATTCATCAGTTTCAGGTCAGACTGAGTTCAGGAACCAGCATCTGTGTGAGAACATTCATTAAAATCAGCCTCATCTGTAGTTAAACTCCAATATGAAGCAGCTTGTAGCTCTGAACACCTTGACCCAACACCTAGACCCAATACCTGGACCCAACACCTAGAGCCAACCCATAGGACCAACACCTAGAGCCAAC
>NW_007578686.1:279687-282262 GCF_000690725.1 Stegastes partitus
TAGGACCAACACCTAGAGCCAACCCATAGGACCAACACCTAGACCCAACCCATAGGACCAACACGTAGACCCAATACCTGGACCCAACACCTAGAGCCAACCCATAGGACCAACACCTAGAGCCAACACGTTGGACCCAACACCTAGAACCAACCCATAGGACCAACATCTAGAACCAACACGTAGGACCAACATCTAGAGCCAACACCTAGCCCCAACCCATAGGACCAACACGTAGACCCAATACCTGGACCCAACACCTAGAGCCAACACGTAGGACCAACACCTAGAGCCAACCCATAGGACCAACATCTAGAGCCAACCCATAGGACCAATACCTAGAGCCAACACGTTGGACCCAACACCTAGAGCCAACCCATTGGACCAACATCTAGAGCCAACACCTAGCCCCAACCCATAGGACCAACACGTAGACCCAATACCTGGACCCGACACCTAGAGCCAACCCATAGGACCAACACGTAGACCCAATACCTGGACCCAACACCTAGACCCAACCCATAGGACCATCTAGAGCCAACACGTAGGACCAACACGTAGACCCGACACCTAGAGCCAATACGTAGACCCAATACCTGGACCCAACACCTAGAGCCAACATAATAATAATAAACTTTATTTATAGGGCACTTTTCAAAACAAATGTTGCAAAGTGCTCCTACAACCAACATCTAGAACCAACATATAGAACCAGTAAACTCCAGGTTCTGGTTCCTACCAATGATCCACATCAACATTTAGTCTGAACGTGTAAAACCAGAACCTTGTCTGGTCCAGCTTCACCACATCAGGTTCTACTGATGTTAGAGCCTCAACAGGTGGTGAGATGTGACCAGAGACTGGGTTCTAGTAGAACCACGGATCCATCCATAGACAGACACTGACAGGAACTTTCTGGAGACACAGAACCACTGTAGGTTTGAAATTGTCAGATTTTTTTTCCATTTTCAAGAACCAGTAATTATAAATGTGTGCTCAGCTGGATCCGTTAAATCGTTCTGATCCGATGGGACCTGTTCTGTCTGAGTTCTCACAGAGTTTCATGATGTTTCTGGAGATACTGAACCCTGAAAATAACTGCACAGGTGTTTTTTAAGAGGTGAAAATGGAAAAGTTCTGACAACATGAAATTCTGTAAATTCAGCTAAAGTATCCGACAGAACTCAGGTTTGGGTCATAAATGTATAAACTCTGAACTAGGTGTGGATCTAGAAGGACTCCAGCTAGACGGTTAATAAACGGGTTACTGGTGCAGAATCAAACCAACATTAACATTAATGAGAAGATCCTGGAGGTTCTGACCCTGACAGAGTCCTGAGCCGAGCGGCGCCCTTCAGCTCATTTATTGATAACGATCCAGCTCTGATCAATAAACGGCGTGGAGCCGATAAGACGAGCCGACAGCAGCTCAACGTGGACGTTATCTGCCCCCAGCAGACCGACTAACTGGGAATTAGCTCCACTTATCTGTTTGACTGCAGCTCAGCCGCGAGTCCGTCGGGTTCCTCCTCCTGCTCCGACACCGGCTGGACTCCAGCAGACAGAACCAGGACAGAACCGATCCATTAACATGAACAAAATCCAGAACTAACTGCGTTTAAACCCAGAGGATTAAACTAATTAAACCTGAACTAACGTCCACATTAAGAATCATTCATGTTTTATTCTTTCACAGCGTTTGATTAGAAGATTTCACCGTTTTTAAATACTTAAATCAGCAAAAACATCAATGTTTCACAGATATTTGCTGTTATTTGATCCAAAAATGACATATTAAGGACTGAAAGTGGCAAAAAATTCCTGTAATTTATCCTGTTGTGTTAAATAACAGAAAATATCCAATAAAATACAAAATCATACATTTATAGTTAACTGAGAGAAATGTGTGGATTAAACTGTGAATAACGTCCACATCACAGATCATTTGTTCTTTTTCACACTATTTTCCTGGATTTAAATCGTCTAAAACTGTCTTTATTTGCAGTTTTTTTTACTGTTTTCACAGATTTAAAACATGTTCTGCTGGTTTTTGCAGCATTTCTTTCTCAGTGTGATTTTAATTTGACCTGATTCAGTGTTTTATGGAGAAACAGCTTCACTGTGTTTCACATCCAGTCGCTCATGTGTTCACGTCTCTGTCGGTGAATGAATGAGTCGTACTTTCATATTTAAGAAGCTTCCATCAGCTGAACCAGGATCAGTTTTACAGCTTCATCGAGTCGTTTATCGACCTTCGTCTTGTGCCGATCGGGTCGGAGCTGCTTCTCGTCAGCCTTAATGACTCCTGATTAACGTTTGATTGTGTTTCTGGCTCCTCACCACCCATCTGGTGAACAATAAGAGAGAAAAATGGTCAGAAAAGGACAAAAACCGCCACAAATGACAACAGAAACATGCAACAGAAGCACGTTTCTGTCCTCCTGAACACTAATAGCTACTGACTGACATGAACGCAGAATGAAAACAGGTTTCAGCTGCAAACAGGCGAAAAATCCTCAAACAGAGACGCTAAGGTGACAGTAAAGAGGCTAAAAATGTCCAAACAGAGCTAGAT
>NW_007578686.1:283620-285239 GCF_000690725.1 Stegastes partitus
GCTGCTTCATTCTGCAACACAGACACACAAAACCACCAAAACCAGCTGCAGGAAGGTGAAAATTCATCATCATAAAGAGACGACGGCATCTGTAAACCTGTAAAACATCCACAGGGGTACGAGAACGGGACGAGTAGGACACAGAAGCACCGCTGACAGGCAAAAAGACAACAGATGGACTCATAAACACCTGAAAAAAGCCATAAAGTGTCAAACTGAGACTGAAATTAGGTGAAAAATCGTCACAAAGATGCAACAAAATGAGTAAAGAGATGCAAAATGTTCAGAAATAAATGTAAAATGACCACAAACAGACTGAAACAGCAGCAAAGCGGCTTTAAAAAGGCTTTAAATGACTGTAGAGGTCCACAAAGAGATAGAAAATGTGAAAAGGTCAAACTGTGGCTAAAAAAATCTGCAAATAGGTTCAAGAAATCTTTGCAACAAGACTTTAAAGAGGAAAGAAATGAGACAGAAAATAACTGCAGAGTTTTAAAATCATCACACGGACGATAAATTAGAGGAAAGAGACAAAAGATGTTGACAGAAATAGATGCAAAATTCCAAAATAAGACACATGAACACAGTTAATACACAATAATATGAACTCAGGTGGTTTTCTTCTGTTATGAAGAACAACATTTGACTTTTGAAGTTGATTTGAATGAGTTTAATCTGTTTTACTGATGGATCCAGATGGGCTTTAAAACGTGTTTTTCTTAATTACAAACCAGCTGCAGCTCTTAGTTTCACATGTTTGTAGTTTGTGAGCTGTTGATGATCTGAGGGTTTGTTCGATTCACACGCAAACTGCACCGTTGAGCCACCAGGGGGCGCTGCAGGAAGACAAAAAGTATAAAGACAAAAGAAAAAAGCATAAAGGCCACAAATAAAAACTAGAAACCACCACAAAGGAAAGTCAAATCACAGCAAAGACGCACAAAAAGGCTGTAAAACGGCAGAAAAATGTTCACAACGTGTGAAAAAGATGCAAAGAGACACAAACACGCAGCTCACTGCAGACTCTTAATTTGAAAGGGCTCGTCCGTATGTCATGTGTGACCTCTGCAGGAGATTCATGACATCATTTCATTAGTTTTATCTGCAGTAATTTGATCTGAGAGTTAATAAAAGAATCATTTTTATTGACTTCTGTTTAATTACGACTAATTTTTTATCCTAAAAACCAGATTAAAGTGATTAAATGAGCTGATGAAGCTCCGTGTGGCCGCGGAGGACGGATTAGACTCATCAGAGGAGGAACTAAAGACGCAGTAACGTGAGTTCACTGCTGATGTACAGCAACACAAACTGATCAAACACACTTTAAACTGTGAAAACGGTCGAAATCAATCCTCTGAACCACCAGAGAGGAAACTACAGCACAAAAACATGATCACAAAGACGCACAAAGTAACCACAAAGAGACGCTGAATGACCTACAACAAACCACAAATTAACACAAAAGACAAAAAGATGCCACAAGACTCACAATGACTGAAAAAGAGACGACAACAGCAACACAAAAAGACCCAAAATGGTACCACACATGGACAAAATGTGGCCACAAGGACACGAAATGACCACAAAGAGACACAAAACAACCACAAACACCCTGA
>NW_007578686.1:285606-286934 GCF_000690725.1 Stegastes partitus
TTTTACTACGTTTCCTTCTCGTTGCTTTTTATGTATTTTTCCTGCTGAATATTATTTTTCAGCCTACGGAGGCCCAGAGGGACATGATCAGACTTCGATGACGTCGCTGCAGCTCCAGACTGAGCAGCGCCTGTTTCCCTGAACCCGGAGGCTCCAGACGGACACACAGCGCCGAGTCCTGGCGGATCTCAGGCGGGTCGGGTCGGACTCGGTCGCCGAGCGCTGGTTCCAACAATTTCAGCTGCTGTCAGAGCGCCGACACCAACATTCATCACAGCTGGACCCGGAGTCCACAGCAGACACACAGAGAGCTTCCTGAGCCTCACGAGGCAGCAGGACGAAGCTGCTGCAGGTTTCTGATGAGCTCATGTGAAGCTAAATAAAGCCTGTTGCTGACTGTGTGTCTCCTGCAGCAGGCAGAAGGTCAGAGGGCAGCTGATGAGCACCAGAGCGCTGAGATGAACAAAGTCTATCAGGACGGCAGGAAGCAGCTCGACTCTGCTCAGGAGAAAACCTCCTCACAAGTCTCAGGAGATGTTCCTCCTCCTGGATGCAGCCGGTCCATGGACTGGTTCTATTCAGCTGTTTAATTAGTAAATCCTGCAGCTTGTGTCTGCTCTGGTTAACCGGAGCAGTCTGATGATGTGCAGAGAACATGGTTTGGTTTGTTCAAGGCTTTTTACCTGCTACAGTCAATTACATTTTATTTGTATATCTCAGTTTACAACACATCACTCAGCGCTTAGCATCGACAGTTAGCATTTAGCTCATCATAGAGCAGCCTCCCACCTGACATCAGCAGGAAGAGCACGCTTCAGAAGCACCGTTAATGAACGAACAGCCGAGGATTTCTTTTCTTCAGACCTCTACAGCTACTGTTTAGGGAGCAGAGGGCGTCTCTGATTTAATGGCACCACACACACCCCGAAGTGAAACGAAGACAAACCACAGCCAGCGAGCAGAGACTTGGTCCAGCTAGACATGACTTTACTTCCTTCTTCTTTCCCCTCCATAAATGAATCAAAGTGAAACACCGCATGCATTTAAACAGAGAACCCAAGAACCCAAAGTTACCTTTGGACTCCCTCTGAGCAAGAAGTCGGCTACGGTGCAGGAACCAGAACCCTCCTCTGCTACCAGACCAGACGTGACGAGTCAGTCAGGACTGCTGAGAGGATCACCGGCGCCCCCTGGCCTCCCTCCAGGACCTGAACTCCTCCCACCAGGTCACCACCTGGTCACCTGCTGCCCTCCGTCCAGATCCCTCCTGAACGACCAGCCGCTGAATCACTAAACACTCGTGTACATGATCGTTACACGTGGATCAT
>NW_007578686.1:288339-289572 GCF_000690725.1 Stegastes partitus
TCAGTCCTCGTTAGTATAGTGGACAGTATCTCCGCCTGTCACGCGGAAGACCGGGGTTCGATTCCCCGACGGGGAGTGTCATGTTTTCTACCAGCTGCTGTGTATAGACGGGAAAAATCAAACATCACCAACATTTGTTGATTGGAAAAAGAGACAAAACTGACAAAATGAGCAAAAAGACACAAAACACATCTACAAAGACACATAAAAATGCTGAAATGGACAAACATAACGGCCAAACAGACCCGCAAAGACATCCAAAAACGCAGAAAAGGAGACACAAATGAATTACAAAGACACGCAAAATGACAAATGCCACCAACTACCACATTGTGGTCGTTGTGGTCCTGCTGCTGCCTCCGTCCTCCTGTCATTCGTTCCTTATGCTCACTGAGTGGTTTGGTCAAAGGCGTCTGATGTTCCCATTCAACGTCATCTTTTTGGACAACTAAAGATGTTTCCGCCCGGTTTCGAACCGGGGACCTTTCGTGTGTGAGGCGAACGTGATAACCGCTACACTACAGAAACCACGTCAGATGGCTTTCCTGGCCATCGATTGCCTTGGGGGAACATCGTCCCACCGTTGTTGCTTCCAGGCATACATAAGGGAAGCAGGTGTCGTCATAATGACAATGAATGTGAATACTGACAAAACGAGCAAAAAGACATAAAACACATCTACAATGACACATAAAAATACTGAAAGAGACAAACGTAACGGCCAAATAGACCCACAAAAAAAACACAAAACAATCAAAAACAGACTAAAAATGTAGAAAATGGAGAAAGCACCAGCTGACACCAGAAAACCAGAGGTCCACTCAGTCCTCGTTAGTATAGTGGACAGTATCTCCGCCTGTCACGCGGAAGACCGGGGTTTGATTCCCCGACGGGGAGTGTCATGTTTTCTACCAGCTGCTGTGTATAGACGGGAAAAACCAAACATCACCAACATTTGTTGATCACAAGAAGAGACGCAAAAAGAGACAAAGTTGACAAAAAGACACAAAACACATCTACAATGACACAAAGACAGCTAAAAACGCAGAAAAGGAGACACAAATGAATTACAAAGACAAAACGATCAATGCCACCAACTACCACATTGTGGTCGTTGTGCCCCTGAAATGAGATTTCATTCCTTTCTTGGACAAACTGTGTCAACAGCAGGTCAGATGTAAAATCCTCCTCAAACATCATCACTGCTGCCCAGAACATTAATATCAGGTTGTG